>NC_053391.1:77716709-78019209 GCF_905171765.1 Bufo bufo
GCCCAGGCCCCGAATGTTTTGACCTAGCAATGCCCCTGGTATGTGCAAATAAAGTACACACAATGTCACAGATATTTTTAGGATGCGCACACGTGAAACAGGAGGTATAGCGCAAGTAATGTCGCGGTCACCACCGCCTAATAAAAAATTACACTAAATGAATGTCACTGATATTTAGGTTGCACAAACGTTATACAGGAGGTATACAGCACAAGTAATGTCGCTGTCACCAGCGGCTAATAAAAAATTACACTGAATTAATGTCACTGATATTTAGGATGGGCAAACGTTATACAGGAGATGTAGCGCAGGTAATGTAACTGTCCGCATCAGACACCGTCTACAGAAAAAGTACACTGGATGTCACAGATATTTGTAGGCTGCGCACATGTTACACAGGAGATGTAGCGCAGATAATGTCGCTGTCAACAGTGGCGAAAAAAAATTACAACTGAATGTCACTGATATTTCGGATGCGCTAACGTTATACTGGAGATGTAGTGCAGATAATGTCGCTGCCGCCAGCAGAAAACTAATTTGACTGAATGTCACTGATATATTGGATACACAAACGTTATACAGGAGATGTAGCGCAGGTAATGTAACTGTCCGCAGTGGACACCGTCTAAGGAAAAGTACACTGGATGTCACAGATATTTTTAGGCTGCGCACACGTTAGACAGGAGATGTGGCGCAGATAATGGCGCTGTCTGCAGCGGCCAAACAATTGCAAGCTATTTAGCGCAGGTTGCGCTAAAAATATATATTGCTGCCAGATACAACTATAGTCCTTAAAAGGACTTTTGGGTCTATAACAAGTATTAAGGGCCTCTTTCACACGGGCGAGATTTCACGCGGGTGCAATTCGTGAGGTGAACGCATTGCACCCGCACTGAATCCGGACCCATTAATTTCTATGGGGCTGTGCAGATGAGCAGTGATTTTCACGCATCACTTGTGCGTTGCGTGAAAAATCGCAGCATGCTCTATTTTTGTGCATTTTTCACGCAACGCAGCCCCCAAGTGAATGGGGCTGCGTGAAAATCGGCAAGCATCCGCAAGCAAGTGCGGAGGCAGAACGATTTTCACGCATGGTTGCTAGGAGCTGATCGGGATGGGGACCCGATCATCATTATTATTTTCCCTTTATACATGGTTATAAGGGAAAGTAATAGCATTCTTAATACAGAATGCTTAGTGAAATAGGGCTGGAGGGGTTAAAAAAAAGATAATAATAATGTTAAACTCACCTTAATCCACTTGTTTGCACAGCCCGGCTTCTCTTCTTTCTTCTTCTTTGCTGTGCAGAGGAAAAGTACCTGTGGTGACGTCACTGCGCTCATCACATGGTCCGTCACATGCTGATGGATCATGTGATGGACCATGTGATGAGCGCAGTGATGTCATCAAAGGTCCTTTACCCAGGTCCTGAAGAAGAAGAGAAGGCGGGTTGCGCGAACAAGTGGATTAAGGTGAGTTAAATTATTATTATTTTTTTTAACCCCTCCAGCCCTATTTTACTAAGCATTCTGTATTAAGGAATGCTATTATTTTCCCTTATAACCATGTTATCAGGGAAAATAGTACAATCTACACAACACCTAACCCAAAACCCGAACTTCTGTGAAGAGTTCGGGTTTGGGTACTAAACATGGCCGATTTTTCTCACGCACATGCAATATGCATTCAAATGTTTTGCACTCGCACAGAAAAATCGTGCTTTTCCCGCGACGCACCCGCATCTGTATCCGGCCCAAATCCATGACGCCCGTGTGAAAGAGGCCTAAAAACTAAAATATTGCTATTTCAATCCATACACTATCTCCCCTTCTGCTCTCCAGCTCTCCCTGACTAATGCTGAGCCGAACACGTGTCATTGGGTGGCTATATAGAATCCGATGACGCGTTCCGGCCAGCCAATCACTGTATGCCAGCAGCCAACATGGCAATACTTATCTGCACGTTTATTGGATGCTTAGCAGCCAACAAACGTGCGGGGAGGAGACTTTAGCATCGCACTCGAGCACATGCGGTATTCGGCGTCGGCCGAACACCGCATGCTCGAGCCAAACTAGTTTTCGGGGCCAAGCATGCTCGCCCAACGTAATGAACAGTGATACACCCTGTGAACAGCTTGATTGTCAAAAGAGGAATTGTCCAAAATAGACACCCCATTAGTTCATGTGAACTTTTGTGAAGCTTTGGCCAGTTTTGGGGACAAGTTTAACTTCTTTGAAATATAGTAGATAAATAAAACTGGCCACCTTCTTCATATCAATCCAGCCATAATGCTCATGTGCCCATTTTGGTTGTAGACAGGAGTCAGCATGAGCCCGCATAGCCCCATACATAGCAAGCTGTGATATTTTGTATGTTCTGACACGTCTGTCTAAGGGCCCTTTCACACTTGCGTTGTCCGGATCCGGCGTGTACTCCATTTGCCGGAATTACACGCCTGATCCGGAAAAACGCAAGTGAACTGAAAGCATTTGAAGACGGATCGTCTTCAAAATGCGTTCAGTGTTACTATGGGCACCCAGGACGCTATTAAAGTCCTGGCTGCCAAGTGGTAGTGGGGAGCGGGGTAGCAGTATACTTACAGTCCGTGTGGCTCCCGGGGCGCTCCAGAATGACGTCAGAGCGCCCCATGCGCATGGATGACGTGATCCATGCGACACGTCATCTATGAGCGTGGGGCGCCCTGACGTCACTCTGGAGCGCCCGGGGAGCCGCACGGACGGTAAGTATACTGCTCCCCCGCTCCCCACTACACTTTTTCATGGCTGCCAGGACTTTAGCGTCTTGGCAGCCATGGTAACCATTCAGAAAAAGCTAAACATCGGATCCGGCAATGCACCGAAACGACGTTTAGCTTAAGCCCGGATTAATGCCTTTCAATGGGCATTAATTCCGGATCCGGCCTTGCGGCAAGTGTTCAGGATTTTTGGCCGGAGCAAAAAGCGCAGCATGCTGCGGTAGTTTCTCCGGCCAAAAAACGTTCCGGTCCGGAACTGAAGACATCCTGATGCATCCTGAACAGATTTCTCTCCATTCAGAATGCATTAGAGATAACTGATCAGGATTCTTCCGCATAGAGCCCCGACGACGGAACTCTATGCCGGAAGAAAAGAACGCAAGTGTGAAAGAGCCCTTAGCCAGCAGTACATTTTTTTAGCAATTTGTGCTACAGCTCTTATGTATGTGGCCAACCTTCACTTCACTCACGCATCAGTGGCAGTTGACTGTTTTTCCATCCTTGATTAACTATTGGTACACCTCCACCTGCCTTTAGGAGATGCTCTGACCCAGTCAAAGTCACTCAGATACTTGCGCTTTCCTATTTTCATGCTTTCCACGAATTAACTTTAAGAACTATTCACTTGTTGCTTAATATATTCCAACCCTTGATAGATACCATTGTAATCAGACAATCAATCCTATTCACTTCTCCCATTCTAATGTTATGGCTGATCCATGTATATTGATGGTTGAAAGTTGATTATTTGTAGGAATAAGGAACGCTTCTAAGCACAAACTTAAATCGGTGTAGGGAGATCTAACTTTGCCCCTCAACATATTAAAGGGGGTTATCCAATCTCTCAAACAGCTTCCCCCATGTGCCGGGCCCCTTACAGGTAATATACTTTCCCTCAATCCCGGCGCTGCTCCTGGTCCCCGCACAACTCTGCTGCTTCTCCCTGTGCACGTGATGAAAACATCAGGTGTTGGGCGGGAGCAGATAATGGCAGGTGGGGGGGGGGACTGTTTAAGAAATTGGATAACCCCTTTAAATTGTGTAGCGAGCATTTTGACCCCAAGGGTATTTTGGAAAAATGAACTGAAAATTGCAATTGTTCCACAGCTATGCTATTTCAGCGCCCAATATCCTGTGCCCGGTGTATGCCAGTGTGAAAACTCAGCCCTATTATTATTAAGCTGTGTTCCTGGTTTTCATAAGAAACCCTACATGTGGCCCTATTCTTTAGCTTCAACGTATGAGAGGGTTCAAGAGTAGAAAAGCACCATGCAACTTTTGAGACCCAATGTGGTGATTTGCACCACTTGTGCTGCTGTAGACCCTCTGGGGTTAAACAATAATTGGAACTCCCTAGAAGTGAACCCATTTTGGACACTTTCATCCCGCAAAATCCGGTGGTTTTTTGCCGCGTTTTGTAAACAATCAGACTTTGTGGACACAGCCTTACTGACCAGGAGTGCTGATTTACACTAAAAACTGTTAACTCTCCTATGAATTAGCCCCTGAGCTGCACATTATATTTCAGTCTAAAGTTCAGGAAAGGGGGCCCCACTGACCAGTGGACATTCCAAGCTGTATGGGCCCCGGTCGCACGCTGGACCCCTGTGCGGCTGAACCAGCAGCACAGGCGGTATGTCCGCCCCTGGCACAAGGCTGCTATTGTAAGTATGCTGACTGTTATCTGTCTCATGGGATAGATTGTTGGCCTTCCACATACCTGGCTTTTGCATATAGCCTTTGTGTGGTATTTCATAGATAATGGGAGTCCAAGATGCATCCAGCCATCCACTTAATGCTGTTTCCAAACCATTTTGATGGGTTTCCCACCAATTTCTAACCTTTTTTTGTGAACCAGACACCCTCTCTTCTTCAGAGCAGGGGGTGCCTGTTTGATGCGTGGGTCTCACATTGACTTTCATTGTATTAAATTGTACTCGAGCACCCGCAGTAATTCGGCCGAGCACTGCAATGTGCCGAGCATAGCGATGCTCGGAGCCAAACAGCAGTTCGGCCGAGCATGCTCGCTCAACACTAGTAATAACATTGGAACACTTTTATTTATCCAAGCTATTCTGAGATTGTTTTCTCGTGACACATTGCACTTCATGACAGTAATAAATGCGAGTCAATATATTTCCCCTTTTATTTATGTAAAAATTTGGCAAAAATTTGTAAAATTTGACATTTTATAAATGTCATTTTATTTTTTTAGGATGTTAGAAGGCTTCGAATTTTAGAAGCAATTCTTAATTTGTTTTAGAAAATTTCAAAAAAACACTTTTAAGGACCAGTTCAGTTCTGAAGTAACTTTTGAACTTAACAATATAACAAAACAATAACAAACATAGGTGCACTCTGCAGTCTCACTAATTCTCAAACTGATTTTAAAATTGAGAGATTAGTCAACATGTCCTACGGTGTAGAACATGTCTTAAGCCCGGACACCACGACAAGGTTTCTCAAGTAGCCCGGGACCCTACACTCCTCCTACCTGAGCCATATGGGCGATACCAGGAGCCAGTGGGCAAATTACAGGAGCATAGGCCGACTCGCAAACAACTCACCAGTTACCTCCAGCATGTGGCCATGCTTGCAATGGGAGGAGGGAGAGTCTGTGAGTCCCACTCAAGACTTGCTGATATAGCCCAGGCTTCACAGGTGCACCTAAATGTGACCTGTAGATGGAAAACAGGCACATTTAAATAGGAGTTATACACCTCCAGGAATCTATATATACAAACTAAGAAGACAGGTTGCATCAGCAGGAGCTGCTCAAACCCACATGCGGTTGTGCATATATATAGGGGAGCAAATCCTGCACTTGTGGCCCGTTGCTAATGGCAATCCCCAGCAAAATGCATACAAATGGAGGATGCCCGCGGCGAACCACAAGTACCCACAATAGACATCCTACACAAGGTAACAGTGCGGATGTGATAATTAAATATAACAATATAACAAAACAATAACAACATAGGTGCACTCTGGCAGTCTCACTAATTCTCAAATTAGTTTGTATATATAGATTCCTGGAGGTGTATAAACTCCTATTTAAATGTGCCTGTTTTCCATCTACAGGTCACATTAGGTGCACCTGTGAAGCCTGGGCTATATCAGCAAGTCTTGAGTGGGACTCACAGACTCCTCCTCCTCCCATTGCAAGCATGGCCACATGCTGGAGGTAACTGGTGAGTTGTTTGCGAGTCGGCCCATGCTCCTGTAATTTGCCCACTGGCTCCTGTATCGCCCATATGGCTCAGGTAGGAGAGTGTAGGGTCCCGGGCTATTTGAGAAACCTTGTAGTGGTGTCCGGGCTTAAGACATGTTCTACACCGTAGGACATGTTGACTAATCTCTCAATTTTAAAATCAGTTTGAGAATTAGTGAGACTGCAGAGTGCACCTATGTTTGTTATTGTTTTGTTATATTGTTATATTAATTATCACATCCGCACTTGTTACCTTGTGTAGGATGTCTATTGTGGTACTGTGGTTCGCCGCGGGCATCCTCCATTGTATGCATTTTGCTGGGGATTGCCATTAGCAACGGGCCACAAGTGCAGGATTTGCTCCCCTATATATATGCACAACTGCATGTGGGTTTGAGCAGCTCCTGCTGATGCCAACCTGTCTTCTTAGTTTGTATATATAGATTCCTGGAGGTGTATAAACTCCTATTTAAATGTGCCTGTTTTCCCATCTACAGGTCACATTTAGGTGGCACCTGTGAAGCCTGGGCTATATCAGCAGTCTTGAGTGGGACTCACAGACTCCTCCCTCCTCCCTCCTCCCATTGCAAGCATGGCCACATGCTGGAGGTAACTGGTGAGTTGTTTGCGAGTCGGGCCCTATGCTCAGTAATTTGCCCACTGGCTCCTGGTATCGCCCATATGGCTCAGGTAGGAGAGTGTAGGGTCCCGGGCTACTTGAGAAACCTTGTCGTGGTGTCCGGGCTTAAGACATGTTCTACACCGTAGGACATGTTGACTAATCTCTCAATTTTAAAATCAGTTTGAGAATTAGTGAGACTGCAGAGTGCACCTATGTTTGTTATTGTTTTGTTATATTGTTATATTAATTATCACATCCGCACTTGTTACCTTGTGTAGGATGTCTATTGTGGTACTTGTGGTTCGCCGCGGGCATCCTCCATTGTATGCATTTTGCTGGGGATTGCCATTAGCAACGGGCCACAAGTGCAGGATTTGCTCCCCTATATATATGCACAACCGCATGTGGGGTTTGAGCAGCTCCTGCTGATGCCAACCTGTCTTCTTAGTTTGTATATATAGATTCCTGAGGTGTATAAACTGCCTATTTAAATGTGCCTGTTTTCCATCTACAGGTCACATTTAGGTGCACCTGTGAAGCCTGGGCTATATCAGCAAGTCTTGAGTGGGACTCACAGACTCCTCCCTCCTCCCATTGCAAGCATGGCCACATGCTGGAGGTAACTGGTGAGTTGTTTGCGAGTCGGCCCTATGCTCCTGTAATTTGCCCACTGGCTCCTGGTATCGCCCATATGGCTCAGGTAGGAGAGTGTAGGGTCCCGGGCTACTTGAGAAACCTTGTCGTGGTGTCCGGGCTTAGACATGTTCTACACCGTAGGACATGTTGACTAATCTCTCAATTTAAAATCAGTTTGAGAATTAGTGAGACTGCAGAGTGCACCTATGTTTGTTATTGTTTTGTTATATTGTTATATTAATTATCACATCCGCACTTGTTACCTTGTGTAGGATGTCTATTGTGGTACTTGTGGTTCGCCGCGGGCATCCTCCATTGTATGCATTTTGCTGGGGATTGCCATTAGCAACGGGCCACAAGTGCAGGATTTGCTCCCCTATATATATGCACAACCGCATGTGGGTTTGAGCAGCTCCTGCTGATGCCAACCTGTCTTCTTAGTTTGTATATATAGATTCCTGGAGGTGTATAAACTCCTATTTAAATGTGCCTGTTTTCCATCTACAGGTCACATTTAGGTGCACCTGTGAAGCCTGGGCTATATCAGCAAGTCTTGAGTGGGACTCACAGACTCCTCCCTCCTCCCATTGCAAGCATGGCCACATGCTGGAGGTAACTGGTGAGTTGTTTGCGAGTCGGCCACTATGCTCCTGTAATTTGCCCACTGGCTCCTGGTATCGCCCATATGGCTCAGGTAGGAGAGTGTAGGGTCCCGGGCTACTTGAGAAACCTTGTCGTGGTGTCCGGGGCTTAAGACATGGTTCTACACCGTAGGACATGTTGACTAATCTCTCAATTTTAAAATCAGTTTGAGAATTAGTGAGACTGCAGAGTGCACCTATGTTTGTTATTGTTTTGTTATATTGTTATATTAATTATCACATCCGCACTTGTTACCTTGTGTAGGATGTCTATTGTGGTACTTGTGGTTCGCCGCGGGCATCCTCCATTGTATGCATTTTGCTGGGGATTGCCATTAGCAACGGGCCACAAGTGCAGGATTTGCTCCCCTATATATATGCACAACCGCATGTGGGTTTGAGCAGCTCCTGCTGATGCCAACCTGTCTTCTTAGTTTGTATATATAGATTCCGGGAGGTGTATAAACTCCTATTTAAATGTGCCTGTTTTCCATCTACAGGTCACATTTAGGTGCACCTGTGAAGCCTGGGCTATATCAGCAAGTCTTGAGTGGGACTCACAGACTCCCCCTCCTCCCATTGCAAGCATGGCCACATGCTGGAGGTAACTGGTGAGTTGTTTGCGAGTCGGCCCTATGCTCCTGTAATTTGCCCACTGGCTCCTGGTATCGCCCATATGGCTCAGGTAGGAGAGTGTAGGGTCCCGGGCTACTTGAGAAACCTTGTCGTGGTGTCCGGGCTTAAGACATGTTCAACACCGTAGGACAGGTTGACTAATCTCTCAATTTTAAAATCAGGTTTGAGAATTAGTGAGACTGCAGAGTGCACCTATGTTTGTTATTGTTTTGTTATATTGTTATATTAATTATCACATCCGCACTTGTTACCTTGTGTAGGATGTCTATTGTGGTACTTGTGGTTCGCCGCGGGCATCCTCCATTGTATGCATTTTGCTGGGGATTGCCATTAGCAACGGGGCCACAAGTGCAGGATTTGCTCCCCTATATATATGCACAACCGCATGTGGGTTTGAGCAGCTCCTGCTGATGCCAACCTGTCTTCTTAGTTTGTAACTTTTGAACTTACCCCATTGTAGAAACTACACCCCTCAAGTTACTAAAAACTGATTTTACAAACTTTGTTAACCCTTTAGGTGTTCCACAAAAATTAAAGGAAAATGGAGAGGAAATTGTGAAATTTCTATTTTTTGGCAAATATTTTATTTAAATTCATTTTTTCTTTAACACATAGAGGGTTAACAGCCAAACAAAATTTAATATTTATTACCGTGAGTCTGCGGTTCACAGAAACTCCCCATATGGTGGTCGTAAACTGAGTAAGGGCACATCGGCAGAGAGCAGAAGAATATAGCGCCATATGGAGGTTGGAAGGAAATTTTGCTGGACTGGTTTTAAACACCATGGACCCATTTGAAGTTCCCCCCGATGATCCCCTACAGTAGAAACTCTCCAAAGCTTACCCCCATTTTGGAAACTACTGGATAAGGTACGTGAGTTTTATGTGTACTATTATAGAAACATAGAAACATAGAATGTGTCGGCAGATAAGAACCATTTGGCCCATCTAGTCTGCCCAATATACTGAATACTATGGATAGCCCCTGGCGCTATCTTATATGAAGGATGGCCTTATGCCTATCCCATGCATGCTTAAACTCCTTCACTGTATTTGCAGCTACCACTTCTGCAGGAAGGCTATTCCATGCATCCACTACTCTCTCAGTAAAGTAATACTTCCTGATATTACTTTTAAACCTTTGCCCCTCTAATTTAAAACGATGTCCTCTTGTAACATATGATTTTTAGTTGCTCTATATTACGTTTTTTGTGAGGAAAGGTAACCAAAAAATGTTTTGCACCGTTTTTATTTTTTGTTTTTTACAAGTTTCATCTAACAGGTTAGATCAAGTGCTATTTTTATAGAGCAGGTTGTTACAGACGCAATGATATCAAATATGTATACTTTTTTTGTTTGTTTCCGTTTTACAGTGAGGAACGGAAGTATTTGAGCACCCTGTGATATTGCAAGTTCTCACCTAGAAATCATGGAGGGGTCTGAAATTCACATTGTAGGTGCATAGTAGGGGTGGTGTTCTTGGGATGCAACTCATCCTTTTTTTCCTCCAAACACGACGAGCGAAGTTTAGACCAAAAAGTTTTACTTTGGTCTCATCTGACCACATGACTTTCTCTAATGCCTCCTCTGGATCATCCAGATGGTCATTGGCAAACTTCAGACGGGCCTGGACATGTGATGACTTGAGCAGGGAAACCTTTCGTGCAATGCATGATTTGAAACCATGACGGCGTAGTGTTCTACCGACAGTGACCTTTGAAACTGTGGTCCCAGCTCTCTTCATGTCATTGACCAGCTCCTCCCTTGTAGTTCTGGGCTGATTCCTCACCTTTCTTATCATCAATGATACCAAACGAGGTGAGATCTTGCATGGAGCCCCAGTCCGAGGGAGACTGACAGTCGCCTTTAGCCTCTTCCATTTTCTAACAATTGCTCCAACAGTTGATCTATTTTCACCAAGCTGCTTGGCAATTGCCCCGTAGCCCTTTCCAGCCTTGTGTAGGTCCACAATTTTGTCTCTGGTGTCTTTTGACAGCTCTTTGGTCTTGCCCATGGAAGTAGTTGGCGTCTGACTGACTGTGGGGTGGACAGGTGTCTTTAAAGAGCTCAGACAGGTGCTACTAAGTTAGATTAATCAGTGGAGTAGAGGAGGACTTTAAAAGACACAGTAACAGGTCTTTGAGAGACAGAATTCTTGCTGTTTCTCAGGTGTTCAAATACTTATGTTCAGCAGTGCAAGACAAATAAATTCTTTAAAAATCATACAATGTGATTTCCTGATTTTTTTTATTTTATTCTGTCTCTCAGAGTGGGAATGAACCTACAATGCAAATTTCAGACCCCTCCATGATTTCTAAGTGGGAAAACGCAAAATCGCAGGGTGTTCCAATACTTCTGTTCCTCACTGTGCATAATAAAGCATCTATCATCTTGTGCAGGGGCTCATTTTTGCAGGAAGAGTTGACGTTTTTATTGGTACCATTTTTGGGTACATATTATTTTTTTGATCAATCAATATTACACTTTATGGAGCAAGGTGACAAAAAAATTGGTTGTTTTGGCAACGTTTTTATTTATTTGTTTTTACAGTTTTCACCTGAGGGGTTAGGTCATGTGATATTTTTATAGAGCAGGTCGGGTCGTTATGGACGTGGAAATACCTAATATGTATAATTTTTCTTATTTATGTAAATTTTACACAATAATAGCATTTTATTAATGAAAAACATGATGTTTTAGTGTCTCCATAGTCTGAGAGCCATAGCTTTTTTATTTTTTGATCTATTGTCTTAGATAGAGTCTAATTTTTTGCGGTATGAGGTGACTGTTTGATTGGTACTATTTTGGGGGGCATACGCCTTTTTGATCACTTGGTGTTGCACTTTATGTGATGTTAGGTGACAAAAAAGCGCTTTTTTGGCACAGTCTTTATTTTTTTATGGTGTTCACCTGAGGGGTTAGGTCATGTGATATTTTTATATAGCAGGTTGTTATGGATGCGGCAATACCTAATATGTATATTTATTTCACTTTAATACTATAATCTCTCTTTTTTTTTTTAAATATGTTTTAGTGTCTCCATATTCTAAGAGCTATATTTTTTTTTTTGGGCGATTGTCTTATGTAAAGGCTCATTTTCTGTGGGATGAGGTGACGGTTTTATTGGTACTATTTTGGGGGGCATACACCTTTTTGATTGCTTGGTGTTGCACTTTTTGTGATGTAAGGTGAAAAGAATGGCTTTTTGGACAGTTTTAATTAATTTTTTTAACAGTGTTTATCAGCCGGGGTGGACCATGTGATATATTTATAGAGTCGGTTGTCACGGACGCGGTGATACCTAATATGTGTGTTTTTACTTGTTTTTTCTATTTTTTATTATAAAATCCGGGGAATTTTTTTTTCTTTTTTTACTTGAAACTTCCTTTTTTTTTTATTAAAAACACTTTTATTTTACTTTTTTTTTTAAACTTTATTTCTGTCCCACTCTGGGACTTCGACTTTTGGGGGTCTTATCCCCTCTGCAATGTTACACTGAGTAATACACTAACAGGTTGCCTAGGGGACGCAGCCTGGGGCTGGATCTCCTTGGCCTCCATAGAAGGCAGGTCCCCATGCCGTGCAAGGCATTGGGCAGCTTCTGCAAGGCATCAGGCTGTCTTGTCACCCATAGGGTCCCCGCCACAGCAGCGCGGGGACCCGAAGGGCTCCCTCACCCACCACAAAACCCCTTCTATGTCACGGTCTATGACCTGGATCACCACGGAAGACAACAGTGGTGGATGATCGCAGAATAATTACCATGGTGAAGAGAAACCCCTTCACAACAGCCAACCAAGTGAACAACACTCTCCAGGATATAGGTGTATAAATGTCCAAATCTACCATAAAGAGAAGACTGCATGAAAGCAAATACAGAGGGTTCACTGCACGATGCGAGCCACTCATAAGCCTCAAGAATAAGAAGGCAGATTGGAATTTGCTAAAAAAAAAAACATCTTAAAAACACAGCACACACTTCTGAAGAACATTCTTTGGACAGATGAAACCAAGATCAACCTCTACCAGAATGATGGAAAGAAAAAAGTATGGTGAAGGCATGGTGCATCTCATGATCCAAAGCATACCACATCATCTGTAAAACACGGCGGAGGCAGTGTGATGTCTTGGGCATGCATGGCTGCCAGTGGCACTGGGGTCCCTAGTGTTTATTGATGATGTGACACAGGACAGAAGCATCCGGATGAATTCTGGGGTTGTCAGAGACATACTGTGTGCTCAAATCCAGCCAAATGCAGCAAACTGATTGGCAGCGTTTCATAATACAGATTGACAATGACCCAAAACATGAAGCCAAAGCAACCCACATGTTTATTACAGCAAAGAAGTGAAATATTCTTGAATGGCCGAGTCAGTCACCGGATCTGAACCCAATAGAGCATTTCACTTGTTAAAGACTAAAACTTCAGACACAAAAGGCCACAAAAACACAACTGAAAACCGCTGCAGTAACAGACCTGGCCGAGCATTAAAAAGAGGAATCACAGCGTCTGGTGATGTCCATGACTTCAAGACTTCAGGCAGTCATTGCCAACAAAGGGTTTTCAAACCAAGTATTAGAAATTAACATTTTATTTACAATTATTGAATTTGTCCAATTACTTTTGAGCCCCTGAAATAAGGGATTGAGTTATAAAAAAATGCTTTAGTTTCCTCACATTTTCATGCAATCATTTTGTTCAACCCAAAAGCTGAAAGTCTGAACTTCAACTGCATCTGAATTGTTTTGTTCAAAATCTATTGTGGTAATGTACAGAACAAAAATTAGAAAAATATTGTCTCTGTCCAAATATATATGGACCTAACTGTACACACACACTCCTTAAAGCGGCTCTGTCACCAGATCAACCCTATTAAACAGGCATACTGGCTGGTAGGGTTCATTATGCTGATTAAAACAATACCTTTCTATTGTCTGTATGCTAAACAGCTGCAGAGATATCTGCATCTTTATTCTATGCAAATAAGAAGTTTGAGCACTGCTTTTTTAAAAACCCCTTTGCTCAGGCACCCCCTCTTCTTGATTGACAGGGCTAGATGTGCTGAGGGCAGAGTTGTGTCCTATGTCCTACATACTATAGCTTCACCACTCTGACATCTTCTCAGAAACCTAATTTAATTATTACTGCTATTATTCACAAGCACAATAATTGATTATAAAGGATTAACGTAATATGTGTTAGCTTTAAGCTTAGAATAAACATGCATCTCTATGTGGTAATGCTATAGCTTAGGCTACTTTCACACTGCGTTTCTGGGTCCGAATGTGAAATCCGTTTCAGGCAGGGCCGATCCTTCACGGGGTGCAGTGGGTGCCCCGCACCCCAGCGCTGTCACCCGAAAAGGCCGCCGAGCGCAGGGCCGGACTGGGCCTGACGGGATAGCGGGAAATTTCCGGGTGGGCCGGCAAGCCTGAGTGCCGCAAGGCCGCGGCCCTGGTGACAAGTGGGGGCGGCCGCGGCCGGCGGCAGGGCAGAGTCAGGAGATGAGCGCCTCCATTGCGGAAGCGCTCATCTCCTAGTCATCTGTATTGCCGTCCTCAGGACGGCAATACAGATGCCTGTGCTGCGGCAGAGGAGGGAGAGGTGTGTCCCCTCCTGTTCCTCTGATAGGCTGCCGGCTTAGTGCTGGCAGCCTATCAGAGGCCCGGTGCAGGCGGCGCGATGACGTCATCGCGTCGCCTGAGCCGTATAGCGAGGGACACAGACGGTAAGAGGCGGCCTGCATCGCATCGCATTGCTGGAGGTAAGTATAAGTGTATTATTTATTTTTATTTTTTTATATAGGGTACAATACTGGGCTGGCACATGATAAGGGGGCTACTGGGCTGGAACATAAGTGGGGGCTACTGGCTGGCACATAAGGGGGGACTACTGGGCTGGGCTGGCACTTGATAAGGGGGCTACTGGGCTGGCACTTGATAAGGGGGGACTACTGGGCTGGCACATGATTAAGGGGGGACTACTGGGCTGGCACATGATAAGGGGGGACTACTGGGCTGGCACATGATAAGGGGGGACTACTGGGCTGGCACATGATAAGGGGGGGCTACTGGCACATGATATGGGGGGCTACTGCACATGATATGGGGGCACTCTGGCTACTGGCACATGATATGGGGGCACTCTGGCTACTGGCACATGATAATGGGGGGGATCTGCTACTGGCACATGATATGGGGGGGCTCTGGCTACTGGCACATGATAAGGGGGGGGCTCTGGCTACTGCACATGATATGGGGGGCTACTGGCACATGATAAGGGGGGCTACTGGCACATGATAAGGGGGCTACTGGCACATGATAAGGGGGTCTACTGGCACATGATAAGGGGGGCTACTGGCACATAGGGGGCTACTGGCACATAAGGGGGGCTACTGGCACATGATATGGGGGGCTCTGGCTACTGGCACATGATATGGGGGGGGGGGCTCTGGCTACTGGCACATGAGTACAGGGGGGGGGCCTCTGGCTACTGGCACATGATATGGGGGGGCTACTGGCACATGATAAGGGGGGGCTACTGGCACATGATAAGGGGGCTACTGGCACATGATAAGGGGGTCTATGGCACATGATAAGGGGGGCTACTGGCACATAGGGGGGCTACTGGCACATAAGGGGGCCTACTGGCACATGATATGGGGGGGCTCTGGCTACTGGCACATGATATGGGGGGCTCTGGCTACTGGCACATGATATGGGGGGCTCTGGCTACTGGCACATGACATTTATTTTGACTTGTCAAAGCCGTTGACTAAGTTATTGTCAAAGCAATTGGTGGGGCGAAGTTGGGGGCTGAAGTTGTTGCCATAGAAACATTGTAAAGGGGAGGAGTTAGTAAGATAACCACGCCCAGGTGGGGGCGCCAGAAATATTCTGCACCCAGGCGCCTGTGACCCTAGGATCGGCCCAGGTTTCAGGGCTCTCACAAGCGGCCCAAAATGGATAAGGATCCTTCAGAATGCATCAGTTTGCCTCCGTTCAGCCTCCATTCTCCGCTTGCAGCGTTTTGATGTCAGCCTGATGATGCAGAGCCAAACGGATCCGTCCTGACTTACAATGTATACCACATAGAAAAGCATCTTTTTTTCTATGCTTAGAAGGTAAGGGTACTTTTCTTATCACACTAGCGGCACGGACCTCCGGCAGGCTGTTACGGCGGGTGAACAGCCTGTCAGATCCGTCCTGCCACTAGTGAACGCGTGCCCCCGGACTACCGCTCTGGCCCCAATTGACTATAATGGGGGCGGGGACGGAGTTCCGGCAGCAGCACGGCAGCGCACACCGAGAGGCCGCCGGAATAAAAGTAAAACATGTAGTACTTTTGTTCCGGCAGCCTCTCGGCGTGCGCTGCCGTGCTGGTGCCGCAAACTCCACCCCACCCCCATTAAGTCAATGGCTCTGGAGCAGTAGTCCAGGGGCACGCATGCACTAGCAGCAGGAAGGATCTGACAGGCTTTTCACCCGCCGGAACAGCCTGTCGGAGTCCCTTGCCGCTAGTGTGAAACTAGCCTAACACATTTACTGGTGTCTTTGAAATCATATATTATGCTTGTGTATAAGCAGTTATATGTATATTAGCTTTCTGAGCAAATCTCAATGTGGTGAGTCTATAGTACATAGAGTATATGATTATGTAGATGGTAGGACACAGCTCTGCCCTCAGCATGTCTAGCCCTATCAATCAAAGGGGGTGTTACAAAGCAGTGCTCAAAGGATTTAGCCCCGCCTCTTGGTGCTCAAACTTCTCATTTGCATATGAATATCTGATTGGTGGGGCTCCAATGGGCGTCGCAGCTTACCAAGCACAGTGCCGTACATTGTATAGTGGCTGTGCTTGGCATTGCAGCTCTCATTCACTAGAATGGGGTGAGCTGCTTCTAGGCCATGTGATCGATGAACTTGTCCTTCACTGCCTAGGAAAAGCAGAGAGAAGGCCGTGGCACTCGCAGGAGCGCCACTTCCTTCTCAAACTGTTGATCGGCGCAGGTCCTGGGTGTCAGACCCCCACCAATCAGATACTGATGACCAGATACTGATGACCCATATGGAAACCCAGCCACTGTATTTTATTTTTGCTTTTCTTAAGATGCACACAGCCTTGTCACATAGTGGATTGTGTTTAGGGTTACACTGGGGATTTCTCTACACTTAGGGGTGATTTATCAAAACAGGTGTAAAGGAAAACTGGACTAGTTGTCCATAGCAACCAAATCAGATTCCACCTTTCATGCTCCAAAGGAGCTCTTAAATATGAAAGGTGGAGTTTGATTGGTTTGCTATGGGCAACTAGGCCAGTTTTCATTTACACCAGTTTGATAAACCTCCCCCTTAGTGTTCCATTAAATTTATAGGGGTTGTGTCACTTGACAAGTGGCATTTATCATGTATAGAAAGTTAATACAAGGCACTTACTAATGTATTTGATTGTTCATATTGTCTCCTTAGCTGGCCTAATTCATTTTTCCATCACATTATACACCGCTCATTTCCATGGCTACAACCACCCTGCAATCCAGCAGCAGTGGCCGTGCTTGCACACTATAGAAAAAAGCACAGGCCTATGACTACTCCCACAGTCCCGGTCACCAGAGAGGTCGCCACTTTTTTCTATAGTGTGCAAGAACGGCCACCTCTGATGGATTGCAGGGTGGTCATAACCATGGAAACAAGCAGTGTAAAATGTGATAGAAAAATGAATCCAGACAGCAAAGGAAGCAATATGGACAATCACAATACAAGTGCCTTGTATTAACTTTCTCTACATGATAAATCCCACTTGCTGATGTGACACAAGTGCATCCATGCCCATTTGACATCCCTATTGACTTTATTAGGATTGTTCCTCATGAATGGTAGTTATGTTGATTTCAGGCTCCATCCCCATCCGTTTTTTGTTGTTTTTAATACACCAGTACAAAGTGGAGACTTGATAAATTTTAACATAACCAATTAGGCTTTTTTTTTACATTTGTTAAAAACAGATCTGCTGTAGATTTTTTAATAATGGAATCCTTGGTGTGAACAGCGCCTAATACTGAATGCAGTCATAAATAATGTCTAAAGAACATGTCAGCTGTTAGGAAGAAATGCTTTGTATGCAAAAAATGTGCTTTTTCCGACCACCACATCCTCAGAAGGATCGTAAAGATCTAGATTTGCAGCTGCTCTAAGTGTTCCCAATGGAGGATCCATTGTTATCGCTGATATTCTGGCTCTGCCCAAATTTTCATATAACTCTCAAGTGTTACCTAAGTGCAGTTAATTAGTGTATTATGATTTAGATTAATATGTAAAATTAGCCCATGATCTACTTATTGAATTGAATGTGTCTTACTGTTCTGGCTCACAGAAGGTAGCTCCGAGCAGGAACCCACCCATAGGCTCTAATAGGATATATGGACATCATTTAAAGCATCATTAACTTTTCAAAAAACTTTTGATATGTCATAGAGGGGCTCTGAGTGCCTCTCTAGACAGAGGGGAGGGAAGAACGCACGTGAGAAGGGGTCCATAGAAGCCATCTTAATTCTGTCCTCAGCTGTGAGGAGAAAAAGTGAGATATATGTGTGCCCGTTTTCTCCCCTCATTCTACAGAATGGTGGGAGCCTCCGCACTCTCTATGACATATTCCATTTTTTTAAAAAAAAATTTAAGTTATGACTATTGTCAAAAGGTCTCATAGACTTCTCTTGCTTGGAGATCTCGGCCGAAATCCCGTGCACGGTGACGTATGATATGATGATGTCATCTAGGGCCGCAGAAGATTTGGCCCCAGGATCATCAAGGCAATGCTGGTGGCAGCCGGCCCGTCGCAAGCAAATGGATCAGGTAAGTAAGATTTTTTTTTCAAATTCGACATCGTGTATAAACGCAGCATCTGAGGGGTACAATGATGGGGGGGTCAGCGCAATCGCTGCTCCCTGTCATTGCATCCACTATTTACAAAGAAAATGCGCTTAGTGACAATTATTTTTGTATAATTCAGTGAAGCAGCTGAATCAATTTCTAAATACTGTGCACATCACTAATCACAATATCAAGCCCAATCGTAAAGGTAATAAAAACATGACAAAATGATTCAAGTAAGGCACCACAGACACACTCTCTTCATAGAGGCTTGCTCACTCATGCACGCTCACCACACATATATATGCCCAGTCACTAGACATTCAGACATGAGCACACACAATTGACTACACATAAACACATACTGACATGCACACCATATACTCGCAGTAAGCACCATGAGAGAGGCAACTTTATACAGACGTCGAGCTCTCCTTAGGTTATAACCACACAGGGCAGTCGTGTGGCACTTACGATGCGGCCGTGCTGCGTTCAAGTACCACGCAGGCTCTAATTAAACGAATGACCCGTCCACTGTTCAGTGGGTCTGTATTGTTTTGTGTCCGCATGGTATAGAATGTGCCGTGCGGCCATTAATAAGTACATAACGACTCAACATTGTGGTCTCATTAGTTTAATTAGAATCCGCTGCGGTCACAGTGTGGTCACTTGACCTCGCCATGTAGTGGTACCCTCAGTGTAAAATATACACTATATGTGGGTTCCTAGGCCAGAAGACAGCAGCATTACATACAGTGGCTCATTAGTTGTAGCATTTAATGCTTATGTTCATCAGTTTTCCATTTACATAGAAAAGCCGTTTGTACTTAGCGAAACCTTCCTTCTGCCATGGTGGATTCTTAAGCAATAGACTGACCTTGACAAAAAAAAAAATAAGAAAAGAAAAATGAACTCATTAAACTGCTGCATTTTTATTTCCATGGAAATACGGGAATACGCCACCGCCAGACCATTCTGGCCCTTCTCCCATGGGAACAAAGGATCAGGAAACTGAGTGGACAGTGGACCTCCATAGAAATAAGACCATCTGACAACACTGATGACTTTTATCTTACAAATCCAGCTTTAATTTATTTAATTTTTTAATAAGTCATCACTGGGTCTATTTTGTGCTTTAAACATCATTTGCAATGTGTTTTAAGAGACTAAACAGAACTAAGAAAATGAGGTTTATAATCAGCGTGATCCTTAACCGAATGTGGAAGAGATATCTCTGGTGGCTTGGGTCGTGTCTGTTAACGCTCTTAATAGGACACGCTACAACTTTATAATGGATCATGCAAAACTAAGAGAACAAATTAGTACAAATTCAGAAGGCTTTTCATTCAATCTTAAAGGCGTTACAATTTCCCATCCCTAAAAAGTGATGTGAAGCCTGTTGTGACTAGCTGTGGGTACTTGAGTACAGTGGGATTAATACTTGATATTTGTTCCCTCTGAGAAATCCTGCAGGAAGCAAACAGCACAGAGAACACAAAACAAAACCAACTAGTGGATGGAGATAAGAGAAAGTAACATATTCATGTATGTCTCAAAAGTGGTTTCAAGTAAATGAGATACAAACAGTACAAAAGGATATGCAGAACATATTGTTACATTCTTCAGAGGTAAATGACCTCCCCTTCCACTAAACACAACATGATTTCTGTGTCCCCCATTGTACCCATACAAGTGATAAGAGAAGGAGTTTGCAGCAAATTTTGCACCTCAGAATCCATAAAGGTCTATGGAAGAGCTGTTTGTCTCAAAAAAGTATATATATATATATCTATTTTTTATTAAAATTATTTTTTTCTGTTTCTTTTTTTTTTTTGCCAGAAAAGCTTGGAAATACACATGCAGTCTTCGGTGTAGTTTTGAACTAAAGCCAAAAATGTATCCACCATGAACAAACATACATGTACTTTACATTTTCCCTTCAACCAGTTTGAGACCATTTCCCCTCCCATCATGACCGCATGCTGCTTCGAAAACCATACATTTTTTTACACTTACTATTAACCCCCAGTTACAGGAGACATTGAAGGGATTATCTGAGGCTGGAAATGCCCCCCCATAGCACCCTGGGTCCCTCACACTGAATTTACTTACCTGCTCTCACGCACCACTCTTCGTGGTCCCCCGCACGGTCACTGATTCTCCCCATGCGCGGATGTAAGAACATTTGTTGTCAAGGGGGAGCAGCCAAAGGCAGGCGGTGGGTGGGGATGAACCTCCGTAGCGTCACCCCTGCGATGCTAGGAAGCCTACATCCCATGTTGCCGCCTACCATTGTCTGCTCCCTTCCCGTCATTCACGGATGTTTTCATGCGCACACGGGGAGAAGCAGTGGCAGCCGTGCGGGGACCAGGAGCGGCGCGGAAGCAGGTAAGTAGAATCAGTGTGATAGGCACAGGTGTATGGGGGGAATTTCCAGCCTCCGATAACCCATTTAACCCCTAAGAGCCTCAATGCAAAGCTGAACAGCTCCTGCAGTTACTCAGTGATCACGTGATTTGTATGCATTGATAGGGAATGCAGAGGTCAAAGGCAATAAAATTACTCCTTAAAGGGAATCAAACATTTCAAGTAATCTTAGGACTTCGTTGATATGTAACATTGGTGGGTGTCTGTTTGCAATAATGTGTCCAGAGTCCAGACTTCTTTTGAAGTAACATAGCTTGAAATAGTACAATTTTTTAAAGCCAGTGTCTTATGCTGGAACAGCCTGCCGGATCTTTTTGGTGGAGAGTGAATGAGGCCTTCGTTGGACACTAGTAGAACTTGTGATTTATTTCTCTGTTCAGCTTTTTACTTTTTTCTGTATGTTTATTTAACATATTTTAGACCAGTAATTTCCATTTTAAAAAGATTGGCAAGTTATGAATTTCAAAAACATGTTAAGATCCTAGGACTCCTGCAATGACTCCTGGAAAGCCCTCTGTAGGAATCCTTCTTTGTTCTTTTAATGAATACTGTCCTTTTCAAAGCTTCAACGTGTTGTGTCTATCTCAAATGTTTTTGTCATCTCTGCTGACAGTGAGGATACATAGGGACACGTCACTTGTCAAACATTCTTGTCTCTTGTGGCATCTTCAGTGAGGGAATAGTTCACTAAAGCAACTTGTGGTGAACCGGTATTAGATAATCATGTCCACCACAGGACCTGGCCTTCCACACTGAGTGGTGAAGTTAACACTTGGAGCCTTTAGACCCTTTTCAAGCACACCCTGACAGCTGCAAATTAAAATACAATCCTTCACTTTACACTTCCATCTGGCTGCAGATGGCTTAAATCTGACCCACTGGGAACACAACTCTGCTGGAGAGGAAATGTCGGTGGTTGCGAGATTTTAACATAGAAATGAGTGCTGTTAACTACAAAAAAAAATGACGTTCTTAGGTTAGATTCACGTCTGACTCTGTTTCCATGCTATAGAAGAAAAAAATCTACATATATTTTTGGACATGATGTGGAATGTGGATGTTTTACAGACTGCCTCCATTTCAATGAATAGAAAAAATTGCATCTGAAAAACACATCTGGACTTACATGAGGATGGAGTGTGGATGTCTGGTGGAACTTTCTGCACCATCTGAGCACAGTGTGGCCATGTTTACACTGTCTCAATGTGAATGTTTGGGTTATATGTCCTAGAGGCCCAAAGGATCACCAAAATTCTGTATAGAAAAGCACAGCTCAATCCCTAAAGGGGAATAAGACAGAAAATGACTTATTGTTTAACCCCTTAACGTAATATGACATCATACAAGTTAAGGGAAAGTATTGAGCTGGCTCACGCACTGAGCTTGCTCCATTCGTGGGGTCCATCAGTTGTATAGTACAGCTGACAAATGCCATCAGTGACCAGAAGTGGGGACGATTCCCTTCCCGGTCATTTAACCCCTCAGATGCCACTGTTAATAACAACCATGGTATCTGTCGGGTTAGACAGTGGAAGGGGGCTTCCTCTCTCCTCCAATAGGAGCACCCACTGCAAAATCATGTGGCTTTGATTGGTTGTTATGACAGCCTGAGGCAGGGGTGGATTGGGAACTTAAAGTGGCCCTTGAAAAAAACATAAAAGTGTCTAAATTGACCGGAGGTGGGGCAGCATAAGCAGGAGGGGTCAGCAATACCATAGCGCAATACACCATATACCCCAAAAGCTTTCCCTCTGTGTTGGCCATGAACAGCTGCCATTTTCAGTTCTCCTCCTCCTCCAGTTGTCTCTGATTAAGATATTTAGCAGGAAGCTTAGGGAGTGATATGCAGACCATAGTTGAATTCAGGACGACAAGTGCAGTCACTGGTTGGATACATGAGTACTTTATTCTCACAGCATTAATTTCCACTGAGAGCTCATTATGTACCCAGCCAGGGGCAGATCAGGGGGTTTGGGTGGCCCCCTGGGCATTGGCCCAGTGAGAAATTTCACTGTAAGGCCTATGGCCAATCCGCCCCAGGCCTGAGGCCTTGTGAAAGCTCACAGGCCTGTCATACTGAGTTGCCTGCAAAGCCATGCCTGAGCCTGAAAGGCTGCCTGTGAAAAGCCCATAGACTGCAATGATATTCCATTGCACATTGCAGTCTATTTGACAAACAAATGACATTCATTTTTTAATAAAAAATCCACGCTTGTATTAAATATTTAAATCACCCCTTTTCCTAATTTTGCACATAAAAATAAACAATGAATAAATAAATATAATTGGTATTGCTGCATCTGAATGTCCAAACTAATAAAATATAATATATTTATTGCGTGCGGTGATCGCCATAACAAACAAAATTGCTGATTTGCTGTTTTTTGAGCAGATTGCTTCCCCCCAAAAAAATGACTAAAACCTAATATGTACCCAAATTGGTACTAATAAAAAACTACAGCTCACCCAGCAAAAGATGAGCTCTCACATGTGGTGTTGTAGATGGAAAAATAAGTTATAACTTTCAGAATATGGTGATTTTTTAAGTAGTAAAACAAAATAAATACTATATAAATTTGATATCACTGTAATCTTACTGACCTGCAGAATAGGGCAGACATGTAATTATTTAGCTCACAGTGAACGACAACACAAACACTTAAACCAAAAATAATTTTTTTTTTTTTAGATTTCACCCCACAAATACTTTTTTTCAGAATAAAAGCATGGGTAAATTAAATAGTTATATTAAAATATACAACTTGTTCATAGCTACTGTATGTGAATGGGAAAATTAAAAAGTTATGGCTCTTTGTTGGGGAGGAAAAAAGACGAAAATGCAGAAAAGTAAAAATGGGTGGTATCCTTAAGGTATTAAAATCAAGTTTTTAAGATTATCTTTTATAGAATTGTTGGTGAAAACTTCCTATTATGTACAGATCACCTTTCAGCAGTCATCTCAATATCATCACAGGCAGGATTACAGTGACTAATGGTCACAGTTTGTCTACTCCCTTTTGACCTCTACACAGGTCACAGACCATGCCTAGAACACTTTCACACAGAAGTCAATGAGTCTCCTCCAGACTATTATGTCTATCCCTCATGGTGGCTGCTGTAAGGCAAATCTCTAACTACTCTTAATAACAACCCTGGTGAAATGGAATGGAAAATAGAATCAGAGAAAATAAAAACAAAAGTTACATATATGGTATGTCCACCCTGTATTTATGTAATACTCACAATAATATGGTATGTTCATAAAGCTGTTAATGAACACAGAATGACGCCCTTTGCAATTGGTGGCTTAACATGTTAAGGACCCAGGACGAGAATGCTCATCCTAAAGGGCCGGTACTTAGTGCCCCAGGCCGGCATTCTCGCCCTGCGGTCTTCCTCCCTCGCGCGTGTGCGATGCCGCGATCAGCGGTAGAGATCCGTCTGTTACTGACAGCCGGATCTCTGCTGCATCCACCAGCATCAGTCAGTGATAATGCTTATGCCGGTGGATTAACCACTCATATGCCGCGGTCAGCACTGACCGCGGCATATGGGAGGTTTGTGATTCCTCACCTTATCCATCGGGTCCCCGAGCTGCTGTGGCGGGGACTCGATGGTTGCCATGGCAGCCCCAAGCCATTTCAAGGGTGGGTCTCTTAGGCAACTGTTAGCGTCTTACAGTGTAAGACACTAACAGTTCAATACAGCACAATACAAATATATTGTGCTGCATTAAAACAGGGATAAGACCCTGTAATGTTGAAGTCCCAGTTTTACAAAGAAAATAAAAGTTTTAAAAAAGCGTCCTTATCCCAAAATAAAGTAAAACATTTTGTAAAAAATAGGAAAAAAAAGAAAATGATACATATTAGGTATCTCCACGTCCGTATCGACCAGCTCTATAAAAATATTACATGACCTAACCCCTCAGGTAAACACTGTCAAAAAAAGAAAATAAAAACTGTGCTAAAAAAGCTATTTTTTTGTCACCTTACATCACTAAAAGTGCAACACCAAGCGATCAAAAAGGCATATGCCCCCCAAAATAGTACTAATCTAACCATCTAACCTACCTAAGACAATCGCCTAAAAAATAAGAAAACTATAGCTCTCAGACTATAGAGACACTAAAACATAATTTTTTTGTTTCAAAAATGCTTTTATAGTGTTAAATTACATATTAGGTATCACTGCATGCGTAACAACCTTATCTATAAAAATATCACATGATCTAACCCCTCAGGTGAACACTGTAAAAAAAAAAAAACGGTGTCAAAAGCCATATTTTGTCACCTTACATCACAAAAAGTGTAATAGCAAGCGATCACAAAGTCATATACACCCCAAAATAGTGCCAATCAAACCATCATCTCATCCTGCAAATAATGAGCCCCTAACTAAGACAATCTCCCAGAAAAAAAAAAATTATAGCTCTCAGTCTATGGAGACACTACAACATGATTTTTTTTTGTTTAAAAAATGATATTATTGTGTAAAACTTAAATAAATAAAAAAAAGTATACATATTAGGTATCGCCGCGTCCGTAACAACATTCTCTTTAAAAAAATCACATGACTTAAACCCCTCAGGATTGAACACCGTCAAAAAAGAAAAAACGGTTCAAAAGCCGTTTTTTGTCACCCTTACATCACAAAAAGTGTAATAGCAAGAGATTCGAAAAAGTCATAGTGCACCCTAAAATAGTGCCATCAAAACCGTCATCTCGTACTGTAATAATGATGCCCCTACATAAGGACAGTTGCCCCAAAATTAAAAAAGAAATGTGGCCTTTCAGAATATGTGGAGACACTAAAACATGATTTTTTGGGTTTTAAAAAATACTGTTATTGTGTGTAAAACTAAATAAATAAAAAAGTATACATATTAGGTATTGCCGCATCTATAAGAACCTGCTGTATAAAAATATCACTTGACCTAACCCCTCAGGTGGACACTGTAAAAAAAATATTTAAAAAAATGTCCTGCAAAAAACAAGCCCCTAACTAAGACAATCTCCCAAAAAATAAAAAAAATTATGGCTCTCAGACTATGGCAGGGGTGTCCAAACTTTTTTCGAGGAGGGCCAGATTTGATAAAGTGAACATGTGCGAGGGCCGACCATTTTGCCCAACATTCTTTGAACCATTAAAATTACATGCAAATTAACTATTTTATGCAAATTTTATTGCAAACGGCATACCTTTCATTTTGTGACTTGGATGACAAATCTAAACAGGTGTTAAATCACTCTGCCTTCAATATAAAAAACAGGAGGCAGAAATATGTCGGAAACAGTAAATTACAAGGTTGTCTGTTAACTTTTAAATTCCAAAAATGTGAACAGGAACATAACACAAAGTATACACATATGTTCAAATATATTTATAACTGATTGACCAACTGACATTGAAGGGAACCTGTTATCAACTTTATTCCGCCCATACTATACTAAAGGCAGAATAAAGTAGAGACAGGTGAGTTGAATTCAGCGGTCTGTCATTTATAAGTTAAAAGTAAGTGGTTGCCGAGAACCAACATCACAATCATTGCAGACTGGACCTGGAAAAGAGTCACGGCCACCTGGGAAGAGTCCTGGGTATTCATGACTTCCTGCTCTCCTGCCACCTGCTGATGACTGACAGGCTTCTACCTAGTTTTCTCCCTTTCTCTCTAGGAGAGAACTGTCAATCATCAGCAGATGGGTGAGAGAGCAGGAGATTCTGAGTAACCAGGACTCTTCTCAGGTAGATTTGACTCTTTTCAAGGCCTGGGCTGCAATGATTATGATGCTGGTTCTCGGCAACCACTGACTTTTAGCTCACGAGGAGCACACCGCTGACATCATCATTTCTGTCACTAATTTATGCTGCCCTCAGTGAGATTAGCATAAAGTTGATGACAGGTTCCCTTTAACTGAGATTTTACAATGTATTCATCTCAACTGAAAAAAATCTTGCCTGCACTAATGTGAAGGGTGAAACTGAGATCTGGACTGCAGCAGATAGGCTAGATCTGGTTCGAAGGCTGTGGTTTTGATGCGCAAAATATCACGCAAGTGAGAGTCACTTAGTCTTGTCCGCATGCGATTCTTGTTAAGGTTCATAACAGAGAAGGTCTTCACACACAAATATGTTGAGCCAAACAAGCTCAGCATTTTCTTTGGTCGCTCTGGCCTTGTGGCTGTAAGTGTGGAGGCGCAGGGAGAAGGAAAGGCGACGTTAATTGGTGATGACTTTGATTATTATGTTTGGACCTGGAACTCAGCACTAGAACGCAGCCAGAAATGTTTTAATAAATTTTTTCTTCTACATTTGGGACCTTCACACTGTATAAATGTCCTCTGGGGGTAATGTGACCGTGGAGGTAGGAGACCTCAACAAACTGCAACTTAATCATAACAATTATATGTTATGTGCAGTATGACTGATATTCTGGCCTTACAAGAGAAGAAAAGCCGAGATCTCGCGATGTCCGAGATCTCGTGACGTCAGAGATCTCGTGACATCTGAGATTTGGGCTTTCCTTCTCCCTGAGCCCAAATCCCGCGAGATCTCGGACGTTGTGAGATCTCGGCTTTCCTTCTCTGTGAAGGCAAAGACCAAATCTCGCGTGATCTCGGACGTCGCCGCGAGATTTGGCCTTTGCTGATGCAGCCTCTTCCTGTGAAGCTGTGGGCTCCCGGTGAGTAGCTGGCGGTGACTGGTGAGAGGGGCCGGGGGCCGGAATACCAATGATTTAATCAAACCTCTGGGGGGCCGCTTTACTCCGGACCGCGGGCCGCAATTGGCCCGCGGGCCGGACTTTGGACATGCCTGGACTATGGAGACACTAAAACATGTTGTTGTTTTTTTCAAAAATGATATTATTGTGTAAAACTTGAATAAATAAAAAAAATATACATATTAGGTGTCGCCGCGTCCGTAACAACATTCTCTTTAAAAATATCACATGAATTAACCCCTCAGGTGAACACCTTAAAAAATAAAAATAAAAACGTTGTCAAAAAAGCCATTTTAGTCAACTTACATCACTAAAAGTGTAATACCGAGCGATCAAAAAGTCATATGCACACTAAAATAGTACCAATCAAACCGTAATCTCATACTGAAAAAAATGAGCCCCTACATAAGACAGTCGCCTAAAATTTTTTTTAAAACTAGGGCTTTCAGAATACGGAGACACCAAAAAAATTTTTGGGTTCAAAAATGCTTTATTGTGTAAAACTGAAACAAACAACCAAACAAAGTATTCATATTTGGTATTGTCACGTCCGTAACAACCTGTTCTATAAAAATACCACATGATCTAACCTGTTAGATGAACACTGTAAATAACAAAAAATAAAAAAGGTGCCAAAAATATATGTACCCTAAAATAGTACCAACAAAACTGCCACCTTCCATCCCGTAGTTTCCAAAATGGGGTCATTTTTTGGGAGTTTCTACTCTAGGGGTGCATCAGGGGGTCTTCAAATGTGACACGGCAGCTTAAAATTATTCCAGTGAAATCTGCCTTCTAAAAACCATATGACGTTCCATTCCTTCTGCGCCCTGCCGTGTGCCCGTACAGCAGTTTAAGACCACATATATAGATGGCCTTGCGGTTTGCCCGGCGGTCGTTTCGCCGCGAACTTTGCATGTTCACGATTCGCCGAACATATGGAGAAATTTGTGCCCGCCAGAACTTTGACCCATGACACATCCATCAGGTGGTACAGGACAGCCAATTGAGACATTTCAGCACATGGACATACCCCCTACCTTATAAATAAACCTGATCTGGGTGCCATTTTACATTCAGTGTTTTGCCAATGTAGGGAGAGGTTGCTGTGTTGAGCAGGGAAAGGCTGTTAGGGACACCAAATGCTAGCTAATAGGGCCACAAAAGTCATTTTAAGGATTAGTATAGGTGTGCTATCGATATGTGTGATACACAGAGGGGTGCGATATACTTATAATATACTTTAATAATGAGTCAAAAACACATAGATCTATATAGTGATTACCTGGAAGTCTGGGGCCTAGGGGCTAGGGGCTTACTAGGGTAATTTTTATATAGGGTAAGGTTCTGGACGGGGTCGCTCTTATCAGGGCGGGTGGTCTGTGGTTAGGCTATCAGGGCCAGAATAGCACCCCCCAGTAAGGCAATATCAGGGACAGTTCTTTGCCCACCCTGTCTTTCAATACTACATAGAAACATAGAATGTGTCGGCAGATAAGAACCATTTGGCCCATCTAGTCTGCCCAATATACTGAATACTATGAATAGCCCCTGGCCCTATCTTATATGAAGAATGGCTTTATGCCTATCCCATGCATGCTTAAACTCCTTCACTGTATTTGCAGCTACCACTTCTGCAGGAAGGCTATTTCATGCATCCACTACTCTCTCAGTAAAGTAATACTTCCTGATATTACTTTTAAACCTTTGCCCCTCTAATTTAAAACTATGTCCTCTTGTAGCAGTTTTTCTTCTTTTAAATATTCTCTCCTCTTTTACCTTGTTGATTCCCTTTATGTATTTAAAAGTTTCTATCATATCCCCTCTGTCTCGTCTTTCTTCCAAGCTATACATGTTAAGGTCCTTTAATCTTTCCTGGTAAGTTTTATCCTGCAATCCATGTACTAGTTTAGTAACTCTTCTCTAAACTCTCTCCAAAGTATCAATATCCTTCTGGAGATATGGTCTCCAGTACTGAGCACAATACTCCAAATGAGGTCTCACTAGTGCTCTGTAGAGCGGCATGAGCACCTCCCTCTTTCTACTGGTAATGCCTCTCCCTATACACCCAAGCATTCTGCTAGCATTTTCTGCTGTTCTATGACATTGTCTGCCTACCTTTAAGGCTGGGTTCACACGGGCGTTGCGGGAAAATGTGCGGGTGCGTTGCGGGAACACCCGCGTTTTTTCCGCGTTAGTGCAAAACATTGTAATGCGTTTTGCACTCGCGTGAGAAAAATCGTGCATGTTTGGTACCCAAACCCGAACTTCATCACAGAAGTTCGGGCTTGGGATCAGTGTTCTGTAGATTGTATTATTTCCCCTTATAACATAGTTATAAGGGAAAATAATAGCATTCTGAATACAGAATGCATAGTAAAACAGCGCTGGAGGGGTTAAAAAAATAAAAAATAATTTAACTCACCTTAGTCCACTTGTTCGCGTAGCCCGGCATCTCCTTCTGTCTCCTTTGCTGAACAGGACCTGTGGTGAGCATTAATCACAGGTAAAGGACCTTTGGTGACGTCACTCCGGTCATCACATAATCCATCACCATGGTAAAAGATCATGTGATGGATCATGTGATGACCGGAGTGACGTCACCAAAGGTCCTTTACCTGTAATTAATGCTCACCACAGGTCCGTTCAGCAAAGGAGACAGAAGGAGATGCCGGGCTACGCGATCAAGTGGACTAAGGTGAGTTAAATTAGTTTTATTATGTTTTTAACCCCTCCAGCGCTGTTTTACTATGCATTCGGTATTCAGAATGCTATATTTTCCCTTATAACCAGTGTTAGAGAGGGGAAAATAATAATGGATCCGGTGTCTCCATCCCGATCGTCTCCTAGCAACCCGTGTCGTGAAAATCGCGACACGCATCACGCACTTGCTTGCGGACCGCTTGCGATTTTCACGCAACCTCATTCACTTCTATGAGGCCTCGGCGTGTGCGTGAAAAAATGCAGGAATATAGAGCATGCTGCGATTCACACAACGGCACAAGGGATGGCGCGAAAATCACCGCTCATCTGAACAGCCCCATTGAAATGAATGGGTCGGGATTCAGTAGGCGGGTGCAAATACGGTCATCCTACCGCATTGCACCCGCGCGGAAATCTCGCCCTGTGTGAACGCAGCCTAAGTCTTCTGAATAATGACCCCTAAAATCCCTTTCCTCAGATACTGAGTTAGGACTGTATCACTGATTTATATTCTGCGCTTGGGTTTTTACGCCCCAGGTGCATTATCTTGCACTTATCAACATTAAATTTTAGGTTGCCAGATTTTTGACCATTCCTCTAGTTTTCCTAAATCCTTTCCATTTGGTGTATCCCTCCAGGAACATCAACCCTGTTACAAATCTTTGTGTCATCAGCAAAAAGACACACCTTACCATCGAGGTCTTCTGCAATTTCGCTGATAAAGATATTAAACAATATGGGTCCCAGAACAGATCCCTGAGGTACCCCACAGGTAACAAGACCATGGTCTAATATACTCCATTGACTACAACACTCTGTTGTCTGTCCCTCAGCCACTGCCTAATCCTATACATCATCATCTAGCCCAGGGATAGATGTTTTTGCTTTCCCTATGGATTCATGGATGTGCACTGGAACCCCCCGGATTGTGGTAGGACATATGGTTTATGATTTGGTGCCCGCCGAGCACTTGTTATTGCCTACCACATCTATACTTTTTGCTAACTTTAATAATTACATTTATTTTCAGTTTGAGGGATATCTTTTCCATTGACACATCCGCAAAATGGGTCCGCATCCGTTCTGCAATTTTGCGGAACGGGTGCAGACCCATTCATTTTCAATGGGGCCGGAATGTGCTGTCCGCATCCGCATTTGCGGATCCACATCCGTATTTGCGGATCCGCACTTCCGCATCTGTGCTTCCATTTCCGCAAAAAAATAGAACATGTCCTATTCTTGTCCATAATTGCAGACAAGATTAGGCATTTTCTATTTATAGTGCCGGCGATGTGCGGTCCACAAATTGCAGAATGCACATTGCCAGTGTCCGTGTTTTGCGGATCCGCAAAAACACTTACGGACGTGGGAATGGACCCTCATAGTAACATTATTAAAGGGTTACGTTTTATCTTTATGTATATTCTAATGGATTGCCTTCCTTGTACAATGTTATATTATACTTTCTATGTTAGAAAGTATATTATTAGTTGCATTTGTATTGTGCGGCAGTTGTGTGCGGTTCTGCTGCGATACTGCCAGTATATAAAGGGACAAGCGTTATTGGGAACAAATAATTCTACTGGTGTGATATACCAGTCGTCCCCCATAAAAACTGTTGAGAGGTGGGGTGTTATATACCAATATACTTTCTTATAGTGCATTTGGGTATCTGTAAAGTCCATTTGCACATGCACGTACGCGACAATTATATTGCCGATATTTCGCATTGAAAAAAATAATGAACGGAGACCGCAAATTCGAATAATACATCTGGTAGTGTCACTGTCCATGTGTGGACTATTTGTGCACTTCTAGTAATTATTTCTTGCTGCAAATATGAGCTTAAAGGGAACCTGTCACTCTGATTTTTGTGTATAGAGCTGAGGACATGGGTTGCTAGATGGCCGCTAGCACATCCGCAATTACCCAGTCCCCATAGCTCTGTGTGCTTTTATTGTGTAAAAAATAAACTATTTGATACATATGCAAATAACCTGAGATGAGTCCGTCCCTGAGATTGAGTCAGGGACAGGACTCATCTCAGGTTAATTTGCATATGTATCAAATTGTTTTTTTGCACACAGAGCTATGTGGACTGGGTATTGCAGATGTGCTAGCGGCCATCTAGCAACCCATGTCCTCAGCATTAATACAAAATCCGGTGACAGTTTCCCTTTAAAGGGGAGTCTGGTCACCTCCATATGGCCATATACAGTGCTTACATGGCTCTGTAGCACACCTAATACAGGATTGTAACTGTACCTTTGTTCTTTTCTTTAGACTTGCACCAGCAGGAAAAACATAGTTAATTCATATGGCAAATGAGCACTTCGCAAGTGCCCAGGGGCGGCGTTCAGTGTGTAGGTGCCCAGGCTGCTCTGCCTTCATTTCACTTTACTCCTCCCCATCTCTGCCTTTGCCCGCCCTCCAAGTCTCTTGCCTCATCGATAGGGCAAAGAAAGAGACTGGGGAGGATTAAAGTGAAAAGAAGGGCAGAGCAGCCTGGGCACCTACACACTGAACGCAGCCACCTGGGCACTTCGTTTTTCCTGCTGGTGCAAGTCTAAAGAAAAGAACAAAGGTACAGTTACAATCCTGTATAGGTGTGCAACAGAGCCAGTAAGCACTGTATATGGCCATATGGAGGTGACAGACTCCCTTAAGGTTTTTCAGGTTCGCCTGCCGTAAAATTGAATGGGACCAGCCGCAAACTTGCGGTTTGTGAACATTTTATCGCGTTCGCGCGATCGCATTCGCGAACCGTTCAGGCAGATGTTTGGTCCATCACTAGCCGTTCGCTAGACTCGCTACTGATAATCAGATAACTGCAATAAAGTGATCTGGACAGACCAAGAAGTGGCACCTATTATTAGACTTAGTGGCCGGAGTGAAAACTGCAGGATTTAATGTTTTTTTGTTTAAATATGGGTAATGGCATGGAAAATTTAAAATAACATCATCAGAATTTTTTTTACATAAATTATGTGATTTAAACAATAGGTCATATTCGAATAATACATCTGGTATGTCAACTGTCCATGTTGTGGGACTATTTGTGCACTTCTAGTAATTATTTCTTGGCTGCAAATATGAGCTGAAGGTTTTTCAGGTTCGCCTGCCATTAAAATGAATGGGACCCCCGCCGCAAACTTGCGGTTCGCGAACAATTTGCTCGCGTTCGCGAACCGTCCCAGCAGATGTTCATCCATCACTAACCACATATGGGGTGTTTCTTTAAAGCTATAGAATCAGGGGTAATAAATATTGAGTGGGGGTGTTTGGCTGTTAACCCTTGCTTTGTTACTGTAAAAAATGGATTATAATGGAAAATCTGCCAAAAATGTGAAATTCTGAAATTTCATCTCCATTTTCCATTAATTCTTGTGGAACACCTAAACGGTTAACAAAGTTTGTAAAATAAGTTTTGAAAACCTAAAGATGTGTAGTTTCTAAAATGGGGTCACTTTTTTTGGAATTTCTACTCTAGGGGTGCATCAGGGGGTCTCCAAATGTGACATGGCAGCTTAAAATTATCCCAGTGAAATCTGCCTCCATTTTCCATTAATTCTTGTGGAACACCTAAAGGTTTAACAAAGTTTGTAAAATCTGTTTTGAATACCTTGAGGGATGTAGTTTCTAAAATGGGGTCATTTTTGGGTGGTTTCTGTTATGTAAGCCTCACAAAGTGACTTCAGACCTGAACTGGTCCTTAAAAAGTGGGTTTTGGAAATTTTCTAAAAAATTTCAAGATTTGCTTCTAAACTTTTAAGCCTTCTAACGTCCCAAAAAAAATTAAATGTCATTCCCAAAATGATCCAAACATGAAGTAGACATATGGGGAATATAAAGCAATAAATATTTTTGGAGTCATTGCTATCTATTATAGAAGTAGAGAAATTTTAATTTGGAAGTTTGCAACTTTTTCCCAAATTTTGGTAAATTTGGTATTTTTTTTATAAATAGAAATGACATTTTTTGACTCAATTTTACCACTATCATGAAGTACAATATGTGATGAGAAAACAATCTCAGAATGGCCTGGATAAGTAAAAGCGTTTATTACCACATAAAGTGACACATGTCAGATTTGCAAAAAATGGCCTGGTCCTTAAGGTGAAAAATGGCAAGGTCCTTAAGGGGTTAAGGTTTTCACCTTGCTAAATTGTTGACAGCACTAAGTAGTGGCTGAGGAGAGGAGAACAAACATACCTTTTTTGGATCTATTTTTATCAGGAGTAGTGTGAAATAAAGTTTTATTCTGAATATTCTGCTCATGCAAATGCCTCGGAGGAGGAGCTTGACTGTGAAGTACTGTCTGCAATGAACTGCTTCACAGCCCCTACTCTTTGCTATGAGTTACAGATATACTGGTCTACTAATTCGATGCTAGAGCTGTCTCATAGAGCAGAGGGGAGGAGTTAGGAAGCAGCTAAATGTAGAGAATACTACACAATGAGACCTCCAGCTTGGACACATGCAAGAGTAGGCAGCTTGGCAGAATAAAACTTTATATTCACACTACTGTTGATGATTAAAGTTCCACGCAAGATATTGTTTGTACTGTTTTCACCAGACCCTACCTCATGCTGTCAGCAGTTCAGAATGGTAAAAAGTGCTGACAGACTCTCTTTAACCTTCAAAGTTTATTTGTCCTAAAACATATTTACTGTTCCCTTTAATTATAGGGGTTATCCTGCCATTGGCTGCTCCCTCCCAACGCTGGATGTTTTCATCAGCGCACAGGGAGAAGCAGCAGCGGTGGTGCGGGGACCAGGGGGCGGCGCGGGGACCCAGGTAAGAATATTCCCTGTGAGGGTCCCGGCAGTTTATGATATTGGATAACCCCTTTAAACTACTGTAAATCAAATAATGCATAGCAAACCCTTAACATAATTATTTGGATCATCTAAAGACTAATGTTGTGAATCTGTGTATGACAGGAACGAACAAAGTTAAGAAGTAAAAGACCTGCACATACTGTGCAAGATGTTTTATAAGTTTATGCCAAAAAAAAAGACCCTAATTAAGTGATAGATTTTGCTCAGGGGGAAGCAAACTTCAGCAGTGAAGAATTCTCTCCAGATGTCCTGTTGCTCACCCGGTACATTATCTGACATAGAAAATTAGAATCTCACTATACAGGAAAATCTTCTCAGACCATGACTAACATGACCACACTCATATGACCATGTTATTTGCTATAGGCATAATAAACAGAAACATTACATTCATAGATTCAAAGAAGAATAAGGAAAATGACTTGTTTTTGAGAGCTGTAGGGGACATAACTCCCATAACAATATATTTGAAGAAAGAGGTGTTTGTACATATGTGGCATGTGCTCCACTGAAAATAAGACCCGGGAGAGAAAAAAAAAAACAGCCACCAGAAATTTTTAATTATATCTTATTGAAAGGGTTTATTATTTCAAGGGTTATTTATGTAAAGTTTACCCTTGGATATACAGCCAATTTCCAATTGGTGGGTGTCCAACTAAAGGTAACTGTGACCTCAGTAGAACAATATGCCAGTGGCATTATTGGCTGTATTGATTGCATACTAAAGACGAGTGAATCAATTCTAAAAGAATTGGATTAGTTACAAATTCCATAAAAGTGTCCACCAAACAAATCAGAAGCTTTTGCGATTAGTTTTGGATGAAGCGCCATTTTACTGTGAATATTGGTAGGGAAACCACGAGGGAGAAGAAGATATAGAATCACAAATGGAGGAATTGTGGGTGGGGCTTGCCATGGCTTACTCAGAGGCTGACAGACAGCCCGGATCAACCAATAAAGGGCAGTGGGCAAGCAGCTCCTCATGCTGAGACTAAAGAATCACCATTCCGTCTTCAGCTTGTGACCTGGAAGGATGTTATGCAGCAGTGTCTGACAAAAAAATTATTACAGACATAAGCCACTAAGGAAATGTGATAAGGATTCAACACAGAGTCTACTTTGAGTGTCATATACCAATTTTCAGGCCATTTGGAGCATATTTGATTTCTGTAGAACTGATTCTGACATGAATCAAATTGTTTGAAAAATTTGGCAAATTGGACATGAATCGAACTTCAACAAATTTGCTCATCTCTATTGCATACCACTTTAGGCTTGGCTTTCATCAGAGGCTGCATAGTTAGTCTCTAAATGTAATGAGGGTCATTTATCATTGTATTAACGCCACTATTGTGGCATTAAAAAGTCACAAATTATGGCACACTCCATGTTTGCGCCATGTTTTGCAACTTTTTGAGCTTCTAGTGGCAAGAAAATAAGTGGGGCTTAGTGGAAGGGTCAGAGCCTATTGCAGCCTACTGGATTTACTGTAACATACACCAGAAACTGGCATAGGTTATAGATCAAGTCTACACCAGTCCCTGGCTGGCACTGACTTGAGTTTCTGGTGCATGTTGGTCCTGAGATACATCTAATTTAAAAGGCATTTGCCTCCTAATTAATTAGGAGCGTCTCACTCCAGAACATGAGGAAACAAGACTGGCATATGGTAAGGCCAGTCTTGATAAATGTCCCCAAATGTAATGTTAGTAGGTTTTGGTGACAGACACAGACAGTGAGCCCTAACTAGAACCCCGCCACCTTCCCTGACTAGTTGTAGTGCAAGCTTTAAGTTGCAAGTCCGCAAACTGGTCGACATTCCGTACTCTGCTAGGGTGCGAGAAAAACAACACCAAGGCACAAAAACAAGACACAGAGACAGAGTTATACTGAAATGAGTCAGAACCAGGAGGACACCAATGTACCAAATCGAAAGACAAGAGAGCAGTCCAATAGCCAAGCTGAGATCAGAACCAGATGGGAAACTCAGTACCAATACGTTAGACAGAGAGTGGTCAAAAGGACAAGCCAAGGTCAAAACACTAGTAATCCAAAATGCCGCAACCAGAAACTGGGAACAAAGCTAGTAAGTCAAAGACTGTCACTGGCAAAAGGCCAGGAAGGAGCTTAAATAGAGCACCAAGTCCCAGTATCCGAACCTGATAGGTCATGACTCGACACTCCATTAGTCAGAACACTAGCACACAGGAATAAAACAACTGAGCAATCAGCCCACTTTAGTCTCCTCCAGCACATTCCTGCTGTGGGAGAAAGAGCACTACATCCTGTTGCTTAGGACGCTGTTGCATCACGAGGGGGGTGTGGCTTAGCAAACATGTCTCTCTTGGCATAATCGAGATCTGGAGATCTTGCCGCTGGAGCCGGGACAGGCAAGTGTGTGACTTCAAATGAGTTTATTACATGACCAAGTTTTTCAGGAGTCAAAGAGATATGGAGCTCCTATTTCTGCTACAAATATTGTCACGGATGGTGTTGCAGAAAACTGGAAGTTATAAATAAACATCCGACTGACTTGATCCCAAACTAAGGAACATATGGGTGAGCCCTATAAAACCCCTAGAGCTCTCCCTGACTGCTTTGCCCATGCAAAGATCTTCATGATAGATAATTGCATGCCCTCGTACCTAGACTGAGTGACACCTGAAAACCCTATAATAGTGAGGGGACACGACCACCGGCTCCCTGCACTTAATACGGAGGGAGTCAGGGTCACCTAGAATCAAGCCAGAACGGAAACACAAATAAAGGAAAAGATTTATCTGAGGAACCAGCAGTTGCAGCCTCTTGCAGTGAACACAATCCAGGAAGTAGTATAAACCGCAAAGTGAGGCAGTATGGGAGGGAATATAAAGGGAGGCAATCAGTGTAAATAGATGACAGCTGGGAGAAGGAAAAGAGATGACAAAGTGAAACCAAAACAAAGAACATCATGCAAGAGGTACAGAAGAACGTCTGCCAGAGCTTCTCCGAGAGCTGGCGGTGACAAATATATTCTGGTTAGAGATGAGCGAATTTCCCAAAATTTGTTTTAGATCTGTTTTGTTTGAATTTGTCTTCAGATTCCATTCAGTCCAAATAAATGTTCCTCCAAATCAAAAGAGCTTTAACTGATATGAAAAGTAGCGTATGACACTCTGAGGTCTCCTAGGACTCCAATTCCTATCCTTACAAGATCTTTGAAGGCTATGGACACCTTTAGTGCAATTTTTTTATGATTGTATTTTACTAAATTTGGGCTAAAAGTGATTTTTTTAATTGGTCTTAAAGATGAGTCTGTCACTTTGTTTCCTTTGAAACCCATAATCTAATGGCTCATGCGCAGCTCTCATCTCTGTTCTCCTGACCTCATAAACATTCATTTTAGCTCAATTCTTAGCAAACTAATAAGAGTATGACTTAAATAACTATTTATATGATAATTACAGAGCTGTATAATGGCAATTTGGATCCCCAGTCAGTGCAGCACAGTGTAATAGTTTTGTTCCTATTACCCAGGCTGTAACCTCCCCTACTGAACCCTGTTCAACATAAATGATGTGAAATGATTCCTCCCTATCCTTTCCCTACACCTTGAATAATCTTTCCCTGCACTTGTAAATTGTTTTTTTTAGCACAATGAAGTCTTTTCTAGCACTGTCCCTAGAGCCTGCTGACGGCTCTCCCTGCACTAAGTACTTTGAAAAATGGCAGAATCCAAGATGGCTGAGGCTATTTATAGGGCTGTGACATCACAGGGCTGGCTGGCTGCTGATTGGCTGCATGAATTGCATTATAGGTGATCCCGCATTCCAAGAGTTCCTTGCTCCATGTCCTCATACGTGCAGCAGCCATTTTAAGAAAAAATTTGATTCGTTACCACGAATCGTGAGGAAATTTGGCTTCGGTGCGAATCAGTTTCGATTAGCTCACCTCTAGTGGAGGGTATAGGTAGAAAAAAGTAACGACCTATTTGCCGTTCAGCGGTCCAGTTATATGTTCTAAAGCCTCCTTTGGCGTGTATTAGTCGGGAAAAAAGGGCTTATTAGCCGTTGTGTGGTGAAGTGAGAAAATTACTTTTTTGGGGTGTTTTAATTTCCTATTTACTTATTTAATCTAGCAGTATGTCAGACAGAGAAGTGCCAGGCCCTGCACAGCGGAGTGGCAGAGGCCTAAATGTTTCTGGCGCAGGCACAGGTCGCAGCAGAATAAGGGGGAGTGGCAGCAAGAGCCATGGCGAGAGGCCTGAGCTCCCGGTGCCTGGCTGGGTCTTGACCAGCAACCCAGCGGTTCTTGAATGGTTGACTGAGTTATCCACTTCATCCCAAGTGACATCAGACACCCCCAGCCAAGAGTCGGTGGGTTCGTCAGACACAAACCTTAGTTGGCATGGCCTGGGAGCAGGCCCTGTGCCCTCTCCTGTCCTCAACCTGCCTCTGTCCTTCTCTGTTCCCTCAGCCAGAGAAGTATTATATGCTGTGGGCTCAGCTCCACTATACAGCGAGAACGAGCTACTAGAGGACAGTCAGCAGCTACTGGCCAGCCAAGATATTGAGGAGACATCCGCCAAGAGGTAGGTGGGCAAGTAGTGATGAGGAAAGTGGAGTGGAAGCTGGTGTTGCGAGCGGTCATGCTCCAGACCCAGAGACCATTGAGGAGGACATCAGTGATGTGCAGACAGTACTCGATGATGATGATGTAGCTGATTGCTCTTGGGAACCGGGTGAATTAGGGGCTTCATCATTATCGGGAGAAGAGCGTGACAGCTTGCCCGCGAGGCAGCGGCGAAGCCAGCAAGTCGCTAGCGTAGCCAGAAGTCAGCAGGGTGGCAGTAGTGGAAAGTTGGGAGCCAAACATACCCAGGGTATACCACCCACTTTGCAGGAGCCTACCTGCCCAGAAAGTAGTGGTGCAGCGGTCCACGGAAGCAGCAGCGGTAGCAGTTAGTCAGTGCGGAGTGTTGGGAATAAAATCACCTAGTCAACGGTGTGGCAGTTTGTTGTTAAGCCACCGGAGGAGGTGAACATGGCCATTTGTAGAATCTCTGGGCAGAAGGGGAAGCGTGGCCAGGGTGCCAATGTTGACACCCCGGCCCTGCGTCAACACATGCAGCATCACTATAAAGTAGCCTGAGAGAACCGTGGCTCCGATGTTGTGGTCCAGCCTGCCGTAGCAACTTCTGCATCACCCAGTGGCATGCACCCAATTTCAGGCAGTCAAGGCTCCACCACCTCAGCTAAAGGGAGCTGTCTGTCCTTCCTATCATCTGCTGGTCCTGATTCTCCTGTTCCTCCTCCTACTTCTCGTCAATCATTCCATCAGCAATCGATCACCAAAGGGATTGCCAAGAGACAACAGTAAGCGTGCACTCATCCAACGGTGCAGAAGCTGAATGTGCTCCTGGCCCAGTTGCTGGTGCTGCGTTCCCTCCCTTTCCAAGTGGTGGACTCTGCACCTTTCAGAGAACTGATGGCTTGTGCCAAGCCGAGGTGGAGAATCCCAAGCTATCATTTCTTTGCCAAAAAGGCAGTACCAGCCCTGCACACGTATGTAGAACAGAAGGTGGGCCAGTCCTTGAGCCTGTCAGTATCTGACAAAGTGCACAGCAGCACCAAGGTGTGGAGCTGTAAACACAGTCAGGGACAATACATGCCCTTTACGGCCCACTGGATGAATGTGGTTCATGCACAGCCATACCAGCAACTTGGCCAGGTGACGCTGCTTCTGCCTCCACATTCTCACGCCGTTGGTCCTGCTATAATGTCCGCTTCTGCCTCCTCATCCTCCACCGTGTCCTCAGTCTCCACTGCAGGGACAATTCACAGTGCCCCTCCAGCATACCACATGTGCAGGGCATGGCGGTGTCACGCTGTTGTGCACCTCTTTTGTCTGGGTGAACAGTCACACAGGGGAGGAACTGCTCCGTGTCCTTCATCAACAAATCGAATCCTGGCTTTCTCCGTGACCACTCAAAATCAGAACCATGGTGACCGACAATGGGAAGAACATGGTGTCGGCGCTGCGTCAAGGAGTGCTGAGCCATGCAACCTGCAGTTGCGGTTCCTGAAGTCTTCCACCCATCTGCAAGACATCCTAAAAATGGTCAGGAAACTTTGCATGCACTTCAGCTCGTACACCGCAAAACACGACATCCCCAACATAGGCTGATATGCGACGTTTCCACCCATTGGAATTGCACCCTCCATATGTTGGACCGACTGTACGAACAGAGAAAGGCCATCAACGATTTCTTGATGATCCAAGCGGACAGGAGTACTCCCCTGTATAACTTCGATGTCAGCCAGTGGCAGCTCATGCGTGACACCTGCTGTTTGCTCAGGCTCTTTGAGGAGGCCACGTTATTTGTCAGTCTCCAGGACTACGGGATGAACAACGTCATTCTACTGATTCATGTCCTGGAACAGATACTGGTAAATCTGCCTGGTCAGGGGACTGGAGACATGGTGCCTAGATGTCACGGCCACATGAGCCCTGTGGGGGCTAAACTAGAGGAGGAGGAGGACATTGAAGCACAAACAATGTGTAGCGAAATGGCTGGTTTTTGCACACAGGTGACAGGAGAGGAGGATCAGGAGCAGCCAGAGGAGCTACATGGCGATGAGGAAGATGAGGCAGAGGACCCAGGCACACTGTGGCAGTATGACGTGGAGATGGAGGCAGGGAGTCCCTCCGAGTCACTTGCACAAATGACTCGATGCATGCTCACATGCTTGCGTAGTGACAGCCGAATTGTCACCATGGCTCTCCACCTTGTTGGACGCCTGCTACCGGTCCAAAATGGGAGCCTATTTTACACCCGCTGAGAGGGAGGACAAACTGAACTACTATAGAGACATCCTATGTAGTCAGTTGGCCGATGCCTATCTTCACCAACTTCCATCCTCTCGCAGGTCTGACCGGGGGGGCCCCCTGCGTGCACGTTCCTCTGCCATGGCTGCTGTGGCAGGGTGGGGGGGTAGGAGCAGTTCCAGCTCCAACAGCAGAGTCTCTGATGAGCAGCTTTCTTCACCCTCCTAGTGAAGAAACTACTTACCAGCAGCAGCAGGACCTGGAGCAGGACCTGAACCAGCAGGTGTTGGCATACTTGGACAGAACCCTGCCACCCCACATTGAAGATCCGCTGGACTACTGGACAGCCAAACTGGAGTTTGCCCTGTAAAAGCTGTCCTTCCCGGCCAGTAGTGTGGCAGACTGACCTTTGTCAAGATGAATCAGGCGTGGATCATCCAGGATTTCCATTTACCAATGCCTGATGCATCAGACTTGATTATCCATGGTGCTACACCAACACTTTGACAAAAGAGACCAATTTCTTCTGGCCACCTTTCTCGGCTACTATTCTGATGCTGCCACCCGGCTAATACCACACATCTGATGCCAAGTGCTCCTTCTTTCACCCACCATCTTCAGCTGGTCCTGGTATTGCCACCCACCTCCCCACTCGTTCAACAGGTCACTCTGTAGTCTCCTGATGCTGCTGCCACCTCACCACTCAGGTCTGCTGATGCTGCTGCTGCCACCTCCACACTGTCATTGTGCCACCCTCTGGCCTCCTCCTGATGCTGCTGCTGCCGCCACCTCCAAACTCTGTCATTGTGCCACTCTGTGGCTTCCTGATGCTGCTGCCACCTCCACACTGTCATTGTGCCAACCTGTGGCCTCCTCCTGATGCTGCTGCTGCCACCTTCAGACTCGGCCATTGGGCAACTCTGTGATCTCATCATGCTGCTTCCACCTCACCACTATGTCATAGGGCCACTCTGTGGACTTCTAATGCTGTTCCCACCCTCCCCACTTCAGGACCGGGCCACTATTTTGCCTTTTGGCCTGGCTGACATCATCATTTATTTGACCCTTCTTCTGATCTGTCATAAGGAAGGAAAAATGAGTCGAACAACGGATCCTGTCTATGTAACAGCTGTAAGGGCTGCATGTCATGGTCCCTATTTTGCATCAGAATTGGCTTATGATTTGGTAGCCAAAAGCAGGAGTGGGTACAAAACACAGAAGACATTAAAATATTCCATTTACGTGTCATCTCTGTTTTAGATCCACTCCTGTTTTTTTTTTGCTTTAGCAAAACTGATGGATTACTGACCAAATGCTGACCGAGTGAAGGCGGATGCTCCACAGACAGGATCCGTTTTTTGGAGTTTAGGCCTCTTTCACAGGGGCAAGTTTTCTGCGTGGGTGCAATGCGTGAAGTAAATGCATTGCACACGCACTGAATCCGAACCCATTCACTTCAATGGGGCAGTGCAGATGAGCGGTGATTTTCACGCATCACTTGTGCGTTGCATGAAAATCTCAGTATGTTGTATTTTCAGCGTTTTTCACGCAACGCAGGCCCCATAGAAATGAATAGGTCTGAGTTAAAATCGCAAGCATCCGCAAGCAAGTGCGGATGCGGTGCGATTTTCACGCATGGTTGCTAGGAGATTATAGGGATGAAAGCAACTCCGAACCCCATTAAAGTGTATTCACTGTATTATTTTCCCTTATAACATAATGTAGAAATGTGGATTGAGGGGTTAAAAAAAATAACTCACCTTATCCAATTGATCGCGCAGCTGGCATCGTCTTCTTGCTTCTTCTTTCAGGACCACGCAACCACAACCATGTTATAAGGGGAAATAATAAAAACTACAGAACACCTAACCCAAACCCGAACTTAAGTGAAGAAGTCCGGGTTCGGGTCTGGGTACCACATTCAGTTTCTTATCACGCAAGTGCAAAACGCATTGCACCCGCGCGATAAAAACTGAACAACGCAATGCAATCGCAGTCAAAGCTGACTGAAATTGCGTGCGCACTCGTGCGGGTTTCCCACAATGCACACGCGACACATCCGGAGCAAATCCGTGACGCCCGTGTGAAAGAGGCCTTATTGCTCTGACAGTTCAGTGGAAGGGCAAAATGATCAGTGACGTCAACACAAACTTACTGCTGACACCCACTCCACTCTGTCGGGGGGCTCTACTTGTATAACAAAACAATAACAAAGACAGGTGCACTCTGCAGTCTTACTAAACCCTCAAACTGATTTTAAAATTGAGAGATTAGTCAACATGTCCTACGGTGTAGAACATGTCTAAGCCCGGGCACCACGCCAAGGTTTCTCAAGTAGCCCGGGACCTAACACTCTCCTACCTGAGCCATATGGGCAATACCAGGAGCCAGTGGGCAAATTACAGGAGCATAAGGCCGACTCACAAACAGCTCACCAGTTACCTCCAGCATGTAGCCATGCTTGCAATGGGAGGAGTCTGCGAGTCCCACTCAAGACTGGCTGCGAGTCCCACTTCACCCTGTCTTTTTAGTTTGTATATACTCTACTTGTATAAGCATTTAATAGAACAGGTACTCTAGAAATCTATGTGGAATCAGTGAATTGGTGTAAAAGGAGTGCGCTCTTTCATGCTATAGTAGGATATTGGGTCTCGGCATGGTTCTTTATACCTGGTGCTAACATTGACCTGTAAGGCTGAGTTCACACTTGAGTTATTTGGTCAGTTTTGGCCCCGTAACTGCCCAAATAAGTGAAGTGTGCAGTGATTCTAAGAGTGACGCCTGTTATCTACATGTAATGCGGACGCACAGTATTATTTCACTACCACAGCAGACTCCCTATGCGTGTTACTGCAAGGCACAGTGTTCTACACCCCTATAAAGGCTCTCTGCAGCCTGGAAATAGCCATTTTTTTTAATGTGATTCGCCAGTAATAAATTCGGATCAAACTGAATTTTTTCGGAAAATTCGGCGAACCGGCCGAATAGAATATTTGAGAAATTCAATCATCTCTACATTTAAACTGACACATGAACACTGATATTTTACATTTTGCGATCTCATAACAAACAGGACTATGCATTGGTTGTAATGCAGAGAACTGATGTGGCACGACAAAATTTTGAAAACTGGCATTTCTGCCCTGTGGGACGAATGCCTTAGAAATCAGAGTCTACTGCAATCTGTCTGCATCCATGAGATGTATGTACGCCTTCAGTTCTTTTGGGAATATTATGACTTTATCCATATCATATCATAAGCAATTTATACTAGATGAATACACATTATGTGTGGAGAAAAACTGAAATCCCACAGATGTGCTATATTTACACAAGCGAAAAATCTTGGAAAACTAGTCTAAAAAATATTCTCCAAAATAACTTACAGATGATTTATGAAAGTCATATATACAATAAATTGTTCTTAATAATACAGTTTAGATTACATTTTTATTGATAATAAAAACTCCATGTGCTATGTTTTAACATTTTTATGGCTTTATTGGGTATATTTTGGCCAAAACATGCACTGGGCTTTTATGAAAGGAATGTTACACGTTTAAAATAATTGTCTTGTTCAATGAATATTGCAGGGCACATATAGCTGAGAAGTTTAATGGTAATATAGCATTCTGATCAGTAAAATGAAGGCGGCTGATGTAAACAAGCAAACTGTAGGGTTTATTCAGAGTTCACTTACACATGGGTTCGATTCAGGGAAATATTTCAGCACTAGTGTTGGGCGAGCATGCTCGACCGAACACTAGTTCGGCTCGAGCATCTCGATGCTTGGCACATCGCAGTGTTCGGCCAAATACCGCGTGTGCTCGAGCGCGATGCTCGAGCCTTCTCCCCGCATGTTTGTTGGCTGCTATGCAGCCAATAAATGTGCAGATAAGTACTGCCATTCACTGTAATGCCGTAGCCATGTTGGCTGCTGGCATTACAGTGATTGACTGGCCGTAACGCGTCATCGGATGCTATATAGCACCCGATGACATGTTTTCGGCTCAATCTTAGTCAGGGAGAGCTGGAGAGCAAAACGGAGAGATAGTGTAGGGAGTGAAATAGGAATATTTTAAATTTTATAAAAAGTCCTTTTAAGCACTATTGTGTGTGTCAGCAATCTATATTTTAAGCGCAACCTGCGCTAAATTGCTAAAACTTGTTAGAGACCCAAAAGTCCTTTTAAGGACTATAGTTGTATCTGGCAGCAATATATATTTTTAGGACAACCTGCTCTAAATATCTTGCAATTGTTTGGCAGGTGCAGACAGCGACATTATCTGCGCTACATCTCCTGTGTAACGTGTGCGCAGCCTAAAAATATCTGTGATATCCAGTGTACTTTTTACGTAGACTGTGTCCGCTGCGGACAGTAACATAACCTGCGCTACATCTCCTGTATAATGTTTGCATATCCGAAATATCAGTGACATTCAGTCTAATTTTTTTGCTGCCGGAGGCAGTGACATTACCTGCGCTACATCTCCAGTATAACGTTAGCGCATCCGAAATATCAGTGACATTCAGTCTAATTTTTTTGCTGCCGGAGGCAGTGACATTACCTGCGCTACATCTCCAGTATAACGTTAGCGCATCCAAAATATCAGTGACATTCAGTGTAATTTTTTTGCTGCTGGTGGCAGTGACATTACCTGCGCTACATCTCCTGTATAACGTTAGCGCATCCGAAATATCAGTGACATTCATTTAGTGTAATTTTTTATTAGGCGGTGGTGACAGCGACATTATCAGTGCTACACCTCCTGTATAATGTGTGCGCATCCTAAAAATATCTGTGACATTCTGTGTACTTTATTTGCACATGCACTTACAAAACCTGAGCTACTGTACATGTGACATACTTGCAAGCATATATACCATTTAATATGCGCAAGGCAGTGGCCCTGGTCACGGTGAAACTGTGCCTGCTGTCAGAGCACAAGAAACACACTCATCCACGATACCTAGCTTCATGTCCCAGTTTGCAGGGCGGCGCAGGACACCGCTCTCGAAGTCAGACCAGTGCGACCAGGTGGTCGTTGGATTGCAGCAAATAATGCTTCCAGTCGGTTAAAGGGAACCTGTCACCTGGATTTTGTGCATAGAGCTAAGGACATGGGTTGCTAGATGGCCGCTAGCATATCCACAATACCCAGTCCCCATAGCTCTGTGTGCTTTTATTGTGTAAAAAAAAAACGATTGGATACATATGCAAATTAACCTGAGATGAGTCCTGTCCCTGACTCATCTCAGGTTAATTTGCATATGTATCAAATCGGTTTTTATACACAATAAAAGAACACAGAGCTATGGGGACTGGGTATTGCGGATGTGCTAGGGGCCATCTAGCAACCTGTGGCCTCAGCTCTATACACAAAATCCAGGTGACAGGTTCCCTTTAAACACCACCCTGGAGACCACATCCAGTCTCAGTAGCCAAGAGTCTGGTCAACAGAATCCTCACCCTGATACTCCTTCCACTCACCATGGAGAGTCTTGGCAAACAAGTGATCCCACAATCGTATATTCCGAAGAGCTGTTTTCATCGCCATTCCTTAATTTGGGCCTCTCGCCAAGCCCGCTTGAAGAGAGACATGAGGAGATCTTGTGCCCTGATTCCCAAACTCTGGAGCATTCACAGTCAGAAGAAGATGACGGAGGAAAACGGCAATTAGTGTTTCACGAGGTGGATGATGATGATGAGTAGAGATGGCCTTGCGGTTCGCTTGGCAGTCGGTTTGCGGCGATCTTTGCCCGTTCGCGATTCGCGAACATGCGAACATATGGAGATATTCGCGTCCGCCATATTCTTTTACATTGAAAGAACTTTGACCCATGACACATCCATCAGGTCGTACAGGACAGCCAATTAAGACGTTTCAGCACATGGACATACCCCCTACCTTATAAATAGACCCGATCTGACCACCATTTTACATTCAGTCTTTTGTCCGTGTAGGGAAAGGTTGCTGTGTGGAGCAGGGACAGACTGTTAGGGACAAAAACACTATCAAATAGGTCCACAAAAGTCCTTTTAAGGACTGGTATAGGTGTACTATTGATAGGTGTGCAGTACAGAGGGGTGTAATACACTTATAATATACTTTCTAACATAGAAAGCATATTATAGTGGATTTGTATTGTGCAGCAGTGGTGAGCGGTTCTGCAGTGATGCTGCAGCCACACAGAGTGACAAACACAATTAGAAAAAATAATTATAACTGGTGTGATATACCAGTCGCCCCCCCCAAAAAACTGATAGAAGCGGGGTGTTATATACCAATAATATACTTTCTATATAGTGCATTTGGGTACTGCAGCATTTGTTTGCGGTTTTGCTGCGTTCCCTCTGCTACACACAGTGACAAACGGTATTGGAAAAAATTATTTAAACTGGTGTGATAAAAAAAATTATTGAAGGAGGGGTGTGATATACCTTCTTCCACAAATACTGCTCTTCTATAGAGACTTTTGTCACAGGGTCATTTAAAAAATGACAGGCAGAGGAAGAGGCAGGCCCTTCCGCAGGGGTGGTAGGGGTCGGGCAGGTGCACCAGGCCGGAGCTTAAGTGGGAAGTTGCAGAAGGTGCGTGCGATTACGTCAAAGGACGCGCCAGACTTGGTTGAGTGGCTCACTCAGCCTTCTGCTTCTTCACCCTCCTCGTCCTCTCTATCTGCACCCTCTTCACTCTCTGCTGTATGCACCCCCAAAGACACCACCACCACCACATCTCCTCCGCTTGAGTCAGAGGAATTATTTTCCTATCCATTACAAGACATTTCCGATGCTAAGCCATTCTTGGCATCGGATCAGGAAGAGGAGGTATCGACGGTCACCACCCAGTAGTCTGACGACAGTGCCCAGATCAGCCCAAGGGTTGGTCCACGCTGTTGCTGCCTACTCCGAGATCTCTAATGTTAGTGGTGGGGAAAGTGACGATGATAACGTGTCAATGGACGTCACGTGGGTACCCACAAGAGAGGAAGAGGAGGGGAGTTCAGAGGGAGAGACGGAGCAGCAGAGAAGTAGGAGAACCAGGCAGAACTCGTAGTGCACAGGAGGCAAAAAGCAGACTGCAAATGTATCTGGAACGAAACATCCACCATGCACGGTCACATCTGGCGCTCCCAGGACGCCGGCACATGGCTCCGCAGTGTGGGCTTTTTTTAACTTGTCCGCTGCTGACAATCATATTGCCATCTGCAGCCTATTTTGCACATGCGCGTACATGAAAATTATATTGGCGATATTTCGCATTGAAAAAAATAATGAATGAAGATCGCAAATTTGAATAATACATCTGGTATGTCACTGTCCATGTTCTGGGACTATTTGTGCACTTCTAGTAATTATTTCTTGGCTGCAAATATGAGCTGAAGGTTTTTCAGGTTCGCCTGCCATTAAAATGAACTTACTAATATTTGATCGCGTTCGCGAACCGTCCCGGCAGATGTTCGTCCATCACTAATGATGAGACACAGTTGCCAATAAGTCAACCGCAATTAGTGTCTCAAGAGGTTCATGATGAGGATGAGACACAGTTGTCAATAACTGAGGTTGTTGTTAGGTAAACAAGTCAAGAGGATGACCAGAGTGAGGAAGTGGAAGAGGAGGTGCTGGACGATAAAGTCACTGACCCAACCTAGGAATATGGCAAGCCGATCAAGCACAGCAGTACAGAGAGGGAGGGATCCGCAGCACCGCAACATGCTGGAACAAGCAGTGGGGTGGCAAACGGGAGAAGGCAGGCCACACCAAAGAGGCCCGCAACTGTTCTCTGGAGCACCCCCTTGCGGCAATCTCCCTTGCCAAGGGGTAGGTGTTCCGCACTCTGGCGCTTTTTTGAGGAAAGTGCGGACGATAAAAGAATTGTTATTTACAACCTGTGCCATACCAAAATGAGCAGGGGCTTGAACACTAGCAACCTCACCACCATCAGCAAGATCCGCCACATGGCATCAAAGCACCCTAATAGGTGGGCTGAACGCCTGGGTCCACAACCAGTGTCTGCGGGTCAAACCACTGCCTCCTCTTCCCCTGTATTATGTGCTGGCCAATCCCCTGTCCAAGATGCAGGCCCGGATGCCTCCCACCCTGCACCTGGACCTTCGCAAGCACCATTAGCTAGCACATCCACTTCTGTGTCCCAGCGCAGTGTACAGATGTCTATACCCCATGCCTTTAAACGAAAGCGCAAATACCCAGCCACCCACCCACAGACCATAGCAGTAAATGTGCACCTTTCCAAATTGCTGGCCCTGGAAATGTTGCCATTTAGGCTTGTGGACACATGTTTTTCGCAGCCTGATGGCGGCTGCTGTCCCGCGGTACTCTGTCCCCAGCCGCCGATATTTTCATGGTGTGCAGTCCCAACCTTACACCAACATGTGTCCTGTAACATTACCCGTGCCCTGACCAACGCAGTTATTGGGAAGGTCCACTTAACTAAAGACACATGGACAAGTGCTTTTGGCCAGGGATGCTACATTTCCCTGACGGCACACTGGGTGAACGTTGTGGAGGCTGGGAGCGAGTTGTACCCTGGGATGTCACTGGTGCTACTGACGCCAAGGATTGTGGGCCCCACTTCCATTAGGATTTCCACCGCCACCTACGTTAGTGGCTGCAACCCCCATTCTCCTCCTCTGCCTATTCCTCCACTTCCACCTGCAGCACCAGTCAGCCATCAGTCAGTAGCTGGAAGCAGTGTAGCACTGCAGTGGGGAAGCGGCAACAGGCCGTGCTTAAGCTGATCTGTTTAGTTGACAAACAGTACACCGCCGCAGAGCTGTGGCAGGGGATAAGGGACCAGACTGAGCTGTGGCTCTCGCCACCCAACCTACAACCAGGAATGGTTGTGTCTGATAATAGCTGTAACTTGGTGGTGGCTTTGGAGCTCAGCAAGCTCACACACATACCATGCCTAGCCCACGTGTTCAACCTAGTGGTTCAACGGTTTCTCAAAACTTACCCCAATTTGCCTGAGCTACTGGTAAAGGTGCCCCACGTGTGTGCACATTTCCACAAGCCATCGACAGCTTCCGCCGATCTGGCAATGCTGCAGCAGCGCTTGTAATTGCCAGCTCACCGACTGTTGTGCGACGTGAGCACACGCTGGAACTCCACGTTCCACATGTTGGCCAGGCTTTGTGAGCAGCAGAGGGCAGTAGTGGAATACCAGCTGCAACATAGTCATCGCCTTTCCAGTCAGCTTCCGCTCCTCACAAGCGTCGAGTGGGCATTGATGTCTGACCTCTGTGAGATGTTACGCAACTTTGAGGAATCAAACAGATGGTGAGCGGCGATAACGCTATTAACAGCGTAACCATCCCACTTCTGTGTCTACTCAAACGCTCACTGCTCACAATTAAGGCGGACGATTTGCATGTGAAAGAGGTGGAAATGGGGGAAGAAAGTGCACAGGGTGATAGCCAGACCACCCTCAGTTCGTCTTCTCAGGGGGAATTGGATGATGAGGAGGAGAAGGAGCAGGAGACGATTAATCCACTACAGAGGGTAGTACCCATAGAAGTTTTATTCCATCTGTTTAGCGTGGATTGGTAGAAGAGGAGGAAGAGGATGAGGAGATTGAGAGTCATCCTCCTGATGAGGACAGCAAAGTCTTGTCTGTTGGAACTCTAGCACACATGGCTGACTTTATGTTAGGCTGCCTTTCCCGTGACCCTTGCGTTGTACGCATTTTGGCCAACACTGTTTATTGGTTGTTCACCCTTCTCGACTCCCGCTACAAAGAACTTCTCATCTCTCATTCCTGTGGTGGAGAGGACAAGCTAAATGGTGCAATACCAGAAGGTCCATGTGGAAAAATTGCTCCAAAGATTTCCAGCTGACAACGCTGGCTGCAGAGTACGTAGTTCCTTTGCCAACCGAGGAGGGGAGACTAGGGCAACACATAGCAGTTCCAACAGAGGCAGGGCAACACTCTTCAAGGCCTGGGACAGTTTTATGACACCACGCCAGCACCCTCAACCTAGCCTAGTGTCACAAGGAGGGAAAATTTTTGGAAGATGGTGAAGGAGTACGTAGCAGACTGTGTCAGCGTCTTCAGTGATCCCTGTGTGCCTTACAACTTTTGGTTGTCGAAGCTGGACATGTGGCACAAACTGGCGCTCTACGCCTTGGAGTTGCTGGCCTGGCCCGCCGACAGTGTTTTGTCAGAGCGTGTATTTATTGCTGCTGGGGGCATAATAATTGATAAGTGCATCTGTCTTTTAACTGAAAATGCTGACAGGTTGACTCTTATAAAAATGAACAAGGCCTGGATTGCCCCTGACTTCTCTACTCCACCAGAGGAAAGCGGCTGAACATAAAAGCACTCTAAATGTGGATTTGATGGTGTATTGAATATACCGTATTACCATGCACCCAGTGGCGTAACTACTGGGGAAGCAGCTGCTTCGGTGCCCGGGCTGCCAAGGGGGCCCAGCGTCCCGGCAGCGTGTGTGACAGTTTATTTTCAAGTTCGTTAAATATCGATGTCTTACTGTTCAGGGCCCCTTCACAGCAGCTGACCAGGCCCCCTCGCTAATGTGATCTAATCTTACTGTCTCCTAAAGTCTTATGATGTGTCTGGGATTCGAACCCACAACCTCCAAAGTATCAGTGTATCAGAGGCAAAGCATTTACCCTCACAACCATTCTACTGTTATAGCTGGCTAAGTGTACATCTATACACATGACAGCTGCCCCAACACACCCAGCACTGCTATATCTCTATATGACAGCTGTCCCAGCACACTCCGCTCTGCTATATCTCTATATATGAGCAGCTGTCATGTGTATAGATGTACACTTAGCCAGCTATAACAGTAGAAGTGTCAGATTTTTTCAGTCAGCAGAAAGGCTTCTCTTATGGTCTTGTGGTTAGATGCTTTGCCTCTGATACAGAAGGTCGTGGGTTCGAATCCCAGCAGAAACTTTTTCTGAAATACAAGCACTGACTCCATATATGGACATACAGGGCGGGACACAATACAGTGCGAGACACAGGAAGAGGCTGCATCGCATCGCTGACATGGAGGTAAGTAGAAGTGTTTATTTTTATTTTTTTTTAATACCCGACTGTTACTGCCATGGGGGGAGCGGGGGGCACTTGATACTGGCACATGGGGGGAGGCACCTGATACTGGCACATGGGGGGGGGAGAGAGAGGCACCTGATACTGGTACATGGGGGGGGAGAGGGGTAGGCACCTGATACTGGCACCTGGGGGGGGGAGGGGGGTTGGCACCTGATACTGGCACATGGGGGGGGGGGGAGAGGCACCTGATACTGGCACATGGGGGGAGGCACCTGATACTGGCACATGGGGGGGGGGGAGGGGTTGGCACCTGATACTGGCACCTGGGGGGGAGGGGGGGTTGGCACCTGATACTGGCACATGGGGGTGAGAGGCACCTGATACTGGCACATGGGGGGGGAGAGGGGTTGGCACCTGATACTGGCACCTGGGGGGGAGGGGGGGTTGGCACCTGATACTGGCACATGGGGGGGAGAGAGGCACCTGATACTGGCACCTGGGGGGGGAGAGGGGTTGGCACCTGATACTGGCACCTGGGGGGGGTTGGCACCAGATACTGGCACATGGGGGGGGGGGGAGAGGCACCTGATACTGGCACCTGGGGGGGGAGAGGCACCTGATACTGGCACATGGGGGGGGAGAGGGGTTGGCACCTGATACTGGCACCTGGGGGGGTTGGCACCTGATACTGGCACATGGGGGGGAGAGGCACCTGATACTGGCACATGGGGGGAGGCACCTGATACTAGCACCAGGGGGGGGGGTTGGCACCTGATACTGGCACCTGGGGGGGAGGGGGGGTTGGCACCTGATACTGGCACATGGGGGGGGAGAGAGAGGCACTTGATACTGGCACTTTTTTTGTGGGGGGGGGAGATGGCACTATGATACTGGAGCATGTGGGGGGGGGGGGGGAGGCACTTGATACTGGCACATGATGGGGGGGCATTATGGGGGACACTAGGCCGGCAGCCTATCAGAGGCCGGACACTGAGGGGAATCTACTGCGGCACTATATATGGGGCATTTTATACTAGTACATTATGGGGGGCACTAGCAGGAAGGGGGGAGAGGAGCACTATGGAGGCATTTACTGGGGGCACTATATAGGGGTATTTTATACTGGGACATTATGGGGGCACTATGGGGGACATTAGCTCAACTGGGGGCATTACAAGGGGGTATTTTTGCAATGTCACATTATAAGGAGAATTATTACTACTGGGGGGGCATTATGGTGGGCTTTATTACTCCCCCATGGTATGACCCCCTAGTAGCAGCACCAGCCTCTCCCTGCCCTGCGACCCCACTGCCCCTTCTCCAAATCCTTATTATGAAATCTTTCTCATTAGGATAAAGCACAACATCAGCTCCGCCGAGCCCCCGGCCAAGTGTTGAAGTGGTTTCCGAGATCCCCAAGGGTCAAGTAACTGTAAGTTTTCATGTGAAATATGTTTATGTTATACACATATTGCATCCACTGTGCCCCACAATATACAGTATACCGCTACACTGTGCCAAAGGAGTGGGGTTTACACAGGAGGAGGCAGGTGCGAAGCGCGCTGGGGGGGCCCTTACAAATATTTGCTGTGGGGCCCAGTCACTTCTAGTTACGCCCCTGCATGCACCCCTTCCCACCACTAAGAAGAGTATATGGTTCAATTTCCCCTTTCATCGTCCTCCTCCTTCATCATATCAGCATGCTTATTAGGCTGCCCTTGCTCCTAATGTTTTAGAGGGTCAGTTTAGCAGCGGGCCCTCACCCATAATGTTTTTGAGGGTCACCCGCAGGCCCTCAACCATAATGTTTTAGAAGGTCAGCTCAGCAGCAGACCCTCACCGCAAAATTTTTAGATGGTCAGCTCGGACCGCTAAATTTTTAGATGGTCAGCTTGGCAGCAGGCCCTCGCCTACAAAATTTTTTAGATGGTCAACTCGGCAGCAGGCCCTCACCAACAAAATGTTTTAGATGGTCAGCTCGGCAGATGGCCCTCGCCCATAATGTTTTAGATGGTCAGCTCAGCAGCAGTCCCTCGCCCACAACATTTTTTAGATGGTCATCTCGGCAGCAGGCTCTCACCCCTAATGTTTTAGAGGGTCACAAGCAGGCCCTTGCGCCTAATGTTTTTGAGGGTCACCAGCAGGCCATGAATCATAATTTTTCAAGGGTGTGTATGATGTCCTCCTTTATGCGTAATAAAGGGTGTATTAGAGTGACGGTTCCATTTTTGGCAGCCTTTTCCCTTATTGTATAGGCTTTATGTCGTGTAGGAGTCCCACTACCTGAACAATTGTACCACAATGTGAATGAGGCCCTCCTTTATGTGATATACAGGTTGTATCGGAGTGCCTCTTCCTTGTAATTTTTTGCAGCACTTGCACTTTATATACAAGTAAATATACAGGAAAGAATGTTTCCTAGCGTATTATTGTCAGTCTGTAAATGTGGTGTACTACTCAGACAACATCGTTCCCAGCAGCTCCCCATGCTGATCCCGGACCATTTCAATTTCTGACCATTTCCTATGAACCAGACACTTTCCCCTCTTTAGAGCAGGGGATGCCTGGTTTAATGTTCGGGTTCTCCCATTGACTTCCATTGTGCTCGGGTGCTCGATAGAGCACCCGAGCATCACGAGGTGTTCTAGTCGAGCACCCGAGCACTTTGGTGCTCGACCAACACTAATCAGCACTATTTCTCCATGTACGCTGCTGTTTTAGATAACAAATATTATCTTCATAGAGCTAACCACAACTTATAATATTCATTGGCCAGATATCAACGTGCTCCATGGATTTGATGTAGACATGAGGGATGAGTACAACGTCTTATTTTCTCTTCTTATGTTTGTGTATACAGTACATAGAAAATTAATTAAATAAAACTAGTATTTCACAAAGGTAAATTGTGCAGTAATTATTATTTGGTTTTTATTCTCACCTTCTTACAAATTTAACGTGGTAATTCCACCTTAAAAGACTTGGTCAGGATTTTAAAGGGGTTATTCCATATCCACAGGGGTGGATCAATGAGGTTCTGACTGCTGGGATCCACACCCACCAAGCATTGTACTCGGATATCTCCAGCACTCCCACTGAGAAGGAATTAAAGGGGTTGTCTCATCTCAGACAATGGGGGAATATCGCTAGGATATACCCTCCATTGTCTTTTTGGTGCGGGTCTCAACGCTGGAACCTGCACCTATATCGGGAACAGAGCCACGGAAAGTGGTGGCTGAAGAACTCCGGTCCGGCCACCACCAAGCGGTCTCCCCATTAAAGTGAATGGGAGTGCACCGCGCCTGGTCCCATAGAAAATGAATGCAGTGCGCCCTCCAGCACTTTTGTGCTGGGACCCGCACCTATAAGACAATAGGGGCATATCCTAGCGATTTGTCCCCATTGTCTGACATGAGACAACCCCTTTAAGCAGCAGTGTGCATGTGCGACCTGCAGCTCCATTAAAACTGGGGATCAGGGCTCCTGTTCTCATGATCAGTTCGGGACCCAGAGGTCGAACCCCAAGCAATCTTCTAGTTATCCCCTATCCTGTGGCACAACCCCTTTAATATTGATAGCCTATCCTTCCTCAGTCTGCACTGAGACTACATATCTATCCATTGTGTGTAGTGGGCAGAGCTGGTTATTGCAGCACTGCTCCCATTCACTTTAGTGTTAGCTGTGCTGCAGTTACCTGCTCAATCAACTACACTATGGACAGAGCTGTGTACTTCCAGCTTTGTCTTCTGGCGTTGATGTAATAAGGGAATAGGTGACTGACTGGCATATGGGTTGGCGGACCCCTTCCAGTCTGATATCGATTACCTATTCTGAGGATAAGCCATTAACGTCAAGATCTTGGACAACCCCTATTCCCATTACAAATAAAAATATGTTTGAAAATATAGGTTGCCCATGCCCATTAACCAGTATATTAAGTCTACTAACCCTATGGATTTTAATAAAAGATGGGTAACAGTTGCTGCAGGGGTTGTCAATAGTGTTGAGCGAATCCTTGTGGAGTTCAATCAAAATTTCAGGATAAATTTTATTCACCACAAAGCCGAATTTCCTTGTGTTTCATAGTAGCGAATAGATTTAACCTGAAATAGTGTAAAAAAAAAAAAAAAGAATCATACTTACCTGATCCATTTGCTCGCGATGGGCCGGCTACCGCCATCTTGCTTGAAGATCTTGCACAAAATCCTGTGCTCGGTGACGAATGACATCACCATGCCGAACGGCGTGATGACGTCACCTCAGACCGCATGAGATTTTGCACCAGATCTTCAAGCAAGATACCGGTGGCTGGTCCCTCGCGAGCAAATGGATCAGGTAAGTATTATTTTTTTGTCTTTTTTTTTTACACTCTATTATCTATATCAAATGCTGTGATCATGTATGAACAGGGCATCTCAGGGGTAGAATGACAGGGAGAGGAGCAATCGCATTACACCCACTACTTACAAAAAAAACTGTGTATAATGGTTTGGAAAAGGCTCAGCTTCCTCTAGCTCTGTGCAAGCAACTCTCCTATGGTATTTTTTCTCTACAAGGCTGGCACACAAAACCACAGCCATGTGCAAAATCTGCAAGATTAAAATAAGCCATGGGCATTCAAACACAAACATAGGTACCAGAGCTCTGTTGCAGCACACGGGGCGGCATTACTGAATCCTTTGGGAAAATACAACTGGCCAGCATTCCCAATCTGAACAAATCTGTCCTCCTTCCTCGGGTCCTCTTTGTGGCAGCCAACCTGCATCCCCAAGCAATATAGTGTCCCTGTTATCATTATCAGCTTCTTCTTCTCCTTCTAAGACACCTCCTTCTATTTGTCCTCCGTTCCGTCAGACATCCATACCAGAATGTGGGGCCATGAAAAAACTATTCTTCACCAGCAATTAGCTTGTCTACCCCTATTTTGCCAAGTTGCTGGCGGCATAGTCACTGCCGTGCCATTTAATAGAGCCTACTCTCACATGGTGGAGAACGTGGGCCACTTCTTGTGATTTACCTGGAGAAATTGTTACAGACAGGGACAGTACATGCCGTCCCACAGCCCACTGGGTCAGTGTTTTGTGGTTGCGGCATGGCCAGGTGCTTTTGTGTCACTATTACCACTACTACTACTACTACCATCCATAGACAGCCAAACTATTGCCTTGTATGTTCCATGCTATGCTGCTTCTACTATTGAGGCCATGTGCCTCTAATATCCTACCCTTTTACATCCAACTGTACTGCTGCTGCTCCCAATTAAAAGGGAGAATTTTTATAGGCTTGTTCACAACAAGCCACTTTTACTTTTTACAATTAACACTTGTGCTTGTCGTGTTCTGACCCTGTCAAGGCATAATTTTTGGACTCTTGGTCCCCCAACAATCCACATTCTTTTTTCCCCCATAAGTGTGTCAGTGTTAGGAACCCATCTGCGGAAGCCACCTTGATGCCTGGTAGATGGGCCCTACACACGTTTGATCAAAAATGTGCGCAAAGAGCTTATATTTTTTTCATTTGTACTAGGTATAATATCACATGAATTCATTTCTCAGTTCTATTGTTTGCGTGTGAAATGTTGTGCAGCCATGCTTTTATTAGTGTCAGGATCAGTGTCGGCCACAGAGCTTGTTTTCTCTGTGCCTGTCGAACCTCGCATGGATATTACTTATGCCATCCACACAGGGGACTTCAAGACTTTATAGAATGATATTTATAAATCAAAGGACGAGGTCACATTGGAGGAAGTGGACAATTTATTCCAATGTCTTTACTCACATTTTTTCAGACACTTTAGAATCCACTTATCAGCAACCCAGCTCATCAAGGAATGAGCTGGAGTCGGCTTGTTTGCTGGACTGTCCTCCAGTTATCAGCCATAACCCCATACATTTCATAATCAATATGCATTACTATCGTTGTCAGCCCGACACTGGTCGCCAATCCATTCTTGTTGATAAGGCACTTTGTTTTTTCAGTTTGTCTTTTATATCTTGTGGTTTTGCCCCTTCTGTGTTGTATTTTATATGTGTTAATGTCCTGTTTGTTGAATAAAGTTTTTTTTTTCTCCCCTGTTAAAAATAAAATAAAAAAATTGGCTTGTGATTTGGTAGCCAAAAGCAGGAGTGGGTACAAAACACAGAAGACATGCAAATATTCTGTTCACGTGTCATCATCCCTGTTTGGATCCACTCCTGTTTTTTTGGCATTAGCAATACTGATGGATTACTGACCAGATGCTGACCGAGTGAAGGTGGATGCTTCACAGACAGGATCCGTTTTTTTGGGGGTTTTTTGTTCTGATGGATCAGAGGAAGGGCAAAATAATCAGTGACGTCAACACAAACTTTCTTCTGACACCCTCTCCACTCTGTCGGGGGGCTCTACTTGTATAAGCGTTTAATAGAGTAGGTTCTGTAGACATCTATGTGGAATCAGCTGACGACAGTGTAAAAGGAGTGCGCTTCGTCTTGGTACTAACATTGACCTGTGAGTTCATACTTGAATTATTTGGTCAGTTTTGGCCCCGTAACTGCCCAAATAAGTGAAGTGTGAATTGATTCTAAGAGCGACGCCTGTCATCTGCATGTCATACTGACTCACAATATTATTTCACTACCAAAGCAGACTCCCTATGCATGTTACTGCAAGGCACAGTGTTCTACACAACTATAGAGGCTGACTGCAGCCAGGAAATAGCAGTTTTCCCCAAAAAATTAGGCAAAACAGCGAATCGAATTTTTGAAAAATTAGCTCATCTCAAATTATTACTTCTATTTTTGTTAGCCATTAAAAGGTATCAAAGCTGCAATACTTCTTATTTTGTTTATCTTAATGAGAGCACTAAACTAGTTATCATTCCTATTGGCCCAACATACTGATATGAGTCAAGTTTGATGGCCAGCTTTTAAAAACAGAATAAGGATTTTGCTATACTCTGTTCAGAGATGCTTATGCTCTTTGTGTCTGTATGTGGCCACCTAGTGGTTGTGATGTGAATTGTAACTTGTCAAGGGTTTTGTAGCATGTCACAATAATGTATTGAATTTGTATCTTGAACAATTGGGAGTTCTAAATGAAATTTGCAGAAAGGTAATGGCGAACACATCTTTAACATGCCCATTTTCGATAGAATAGAGCACAAATTGTAGAGTGGAAACTATACTAGTAAACGGATTTTAAGCACAAAAACATATCTAGGTTGCTACAGAGGTTAAAAATAAATTCTCAATGTACTTGATTGTGGCACCATTATCCCATTACCGGTATCTCCTGCCATTTCTAGGTTCCCTGTGATGTTTTGTCCAGTAATCCATGACCCCAGCAGCCAGTCGATTGTTGCAGTGGTAACACCTCTGCTGCCAACAGCTGATCGCAGTGGTGGTAAAAGAGCAGCACTGATTTGAAAAGGGGAGTTTTGTATATAATAAATGTGTTTTAGGGCTCTTTCACACTTGCGTTGTTGGGATCCGGCATGCACTTCCGTTGCCGGAGTTGCCCGCCGGATCCGTAACACCGCAAGTGAACTGAAAGCATTTGAAGACTGATCCGTCTTCAAAATGCGTTCAGTGTTACTATGGCAGCCAGGATGCTATTAAAGTTCTGGTTGCCATAGTAGTGGTGGGGAGCGGGGGAGCAGTGTGCTTGCCGCCCGTGCGGCTCCCGGGGCGCTCCGTGGTGGCGTCGGGGTGCCCCATGCGTATGGATTGCGTGATCCATGCGATCGCGTGGTCCATGCGCGTGGGGCGCCCTGGCGTTGCTCTGGGGCGCCCCGGGGGCCGCGCGGATGGTGGGTGTGCTGCTCCCCCGCTCCCCACTATACTTTACCATGGCAGACAGGACTTTAGCGTCCTGGCAGCCATGGTAACCATTCAGAAAAAGCTGAACGTCGGATCCGGCAATGCGCCGAAACTACGTTTAGCTTAAGGCCGGATACGGATTAATGCTTTTCAATGGGCATTAATTCCGGATCCGGCCTTGCGGCAAGTGTTCAGGATTTTTGGCCGGAGCAAAAAGCGCAGCATGCTGCGGTATTTTCTCCGGCAAAAAAACATTCTGGTCCTGAACTGAAGACATCCTGATGCATCCTGAACGGATTTCTCTCCATTCAGAATGCATGGGGATAATCCTGATCAGGATTCTTCCGGCATAGAGCCCCGACGATGGAACTCTATGCCGGAAAAGAACAACGCAAGTGTGAAAGAGCCCTTATTGATATTTTGGACTTGAGAATATAAACAATCTTTCAATTTTTTTTTATTCGATTTGCTGTGACTTTAACATTACATATTAATATTTATTTTTGGCAAAAATGCAGGGAAAAAAGAAATTCTCTGCTGTTTTTTCATTATATCTTTTACAGCATATACCAACCGTCTGTAGTTCGGTCTGCTACAATTGTGATGATACCAAGTGTCTTATTTGTTGTAAAAAAAAATATATATATATATATTTATGTTTTTAACTGATTTTTAAGACCTTTTTTATTCATGTTCTCAATTTTATTTTATTTTTTTAAGCTTTTTAATCCCATAGGGGGTCACAAATGAGTATTAAGGTTATGGACTTGTAGAAATACAATGCCCTTACATAGGATAGTTGATTAAGATAACATCCGCTTTAAAAAAAAAAATTGTGAGATTTTTTAACTAATTACCTACCTGATGACCAATACCCACGCTGATTAGCTGTTTGAGAAGGCACCAGCGCTCGCAGTAGTGCCGCGGCCTTCTCTCTGCTCACCAAGCACAGCGCCGTACATTGTATAGCAGCTGTGCTTGGTATTCACTTCGAGGGGGATGAGCTGCTCCTAGGCCATGTGACCGATGATCATGACATTCAATGGCCTAGGTAAAGCTGTGAGTACCAGCACCTTTGCCTTCTAAAACAGCTGATCGGCGGGGGTCCTGGGTGTCTGACCCCCACCAATCAAATACGGATGACCTATCCAGCGGATAGGTCTTCGGTTAAGAAATCTTGGAAAACCCTTATAATCTAGAATTATTTATAATTTTATTTATTTAAGATTAAAATTTGAAATTCTAGCATTGGATATTAATATATATCAATCAGTGTAAAATATTATTAAGAATCTTGAGTAACCATATCAGATATGCATTTATTCACAGTTCTGATAGATATAGACATCAGATGTCAGGTAGTCACTAGTGTAATTTAATTATAATATGACAGAGTACCTTCACCAGTGTAAAAAGTAACCTTTACTGATGATCATTAAAACTCACCCAGATTGTGCCCATAAAAAGCAATTGACAATAAGGCTGGGCATGACAAGGAAAGGAAAAATATCTCACCCTCACACTTGCCCTATCAAACTACAAGCCCTGCCTAGCAAAACGGAATGGCCTCCCCATGTCAGGAACCTCATGGTAAGCCCTATATGTCCCTGACAAGGGATAGAGAAGAGACCTATTATGACTACAGTCAAACAGTAATGTCATTGGTCAATGCATGTATCAGAAAATAATAAAGTTACAACACAAATAAATATTCGCACATAATACATATATGCTCCCAAAAAACCCAGTGGCGTCTAAGTTTGATCACCAGTGGGAAAAAGGAGCACATACCATATGTCCCAGATATGCAGACTTTGTCCCGACGCGTTTCTCTGAACCGTTTTCTGCGGTCAGTTCATCAGGGGACCACAAAGCAAACAATACAAAAATGGAGGCAATGTTAGGTTAGTTTCACACTAGCGGCAGGGAACTCCGGCAGTACTTTTAGTTCTGCTGCCTCTCGGCATGTGCTGCCGTGCTGCCGCCGGAACTCCGCCCCCGCCCTCTATTATAGTCAATGGGGACAGAGTGGCAGTCCGGGGGCACACGTGAACTAGTGGCAAGATGGATCTGACAGGCTGTTCACCCGCTAGAACAGCTTGCCGGAGTCCCCTGCCGCTAGTCTGAAAGTACCCACATATGTGCGAATCAAATTAAACTATTATAATAATGCCCATATGATAATGGTGAATCTCATGGCCCAAAAAAAAACAATTCCCACAAACTTGGGAGCAAATATAATGCATTTGCATCACACATACAATTTCCACAAAGCTGGTACTAATAAGCCTCTTTTAAAGCATACCACTGACCAGTTAAATACTGATAATAATAAGGCTTTATAAATATAATTGGAAAAACAGCAGGAAAGGCTAATCAAAGTAATCGATCGATATAGCAAAGAAGAGGGAGAATATAGTCATACTTCCCTTTAAGGGGTTCTCCAGGAATTAAGAAAACGAAAATACATAAATATTACTTTATTATAAATATATTCCCAAATACCTTTCATTAGTTATAATGGCTCCTTTTGTCTAGGGGACAATCAATAGGAGAAATAAAATGTTCGCTGTTCGATTAGTGCACACAAAACCTGTCCTAATCACACAGGAGGCCAAGTTACTTTACAACACTGAGGTAAAAAATATGGTTCTCAGAAAATGGCAAAACAAAAACAAGATTTTATTCTGTTCAAAAAGGCTTTCACTGTGTAAAACTTAACAAAAATAAAAATGATAGACATATTGAAGTACAATATGTCACGAGAAAACAATCTCAGAATGGCTTGGATAAGTAAAAGTGTTCCAACGCTATTACCATATAAAGTGACACGTCAGATTTGCAAAAATCGGCCTGGGATTTAAGGTGAAAAGTGGCTCGGTACTGAAGGGGTTAAATGCACAACATGTTTTGCCTACATACATCAAATTGCACGTGCATTTACAAAGATATATCACACCCTCGGTGTTGCAGTTAGCAAAAATAGTATACCCAATGTCCACCACAATCTGAAAACTGAGACCCTCTATCGATAAATTGACAAGCTTTACAATGTAGCAGGACATGTAGGGCATACATGGGGGATCTCCCTGCACTTACTATTATTTCTGGGCGCCGCACCGTTGCGTTGCTGTGAACCCCGTTACATTATCCCGCGCTGTATGCTAAGTAATAGCATCGGAACACCAGGGAGGAGACTCTGTGGGCGTTCCTTCTCCCTGGCTGTGACGTCCTGTGCTACAATTTGACAGTGCTACAGCCAGGGAGAAGGAATGCCCAGGGAGAAAAGCTGATGTCTCCTCCCTGGTGTTCCAATGCTGTTACTTAGCATACAGCGCGGGAGAATGTAACAGGGGCCACAGCGGCGCAACAGAGCGGCGCCCAGAAATAATAGTAATCGCAGGGACATCCCCCATGTATGCCCTACATCATACTTCTACTTAGTTAATAAAGTATGGCCCCATGAATGGTCCTCCAGTGGCCAGCGGGGCTCAAGAGGCAGCTGCCTTGGGCCCCTTAGCAGCAACAAGGCCCGGGGAAGCTGTCCCTTTTGCCCCGTGTTAAAGACGGCCCTGACTAGGTTTGCTTTATATTTATGAAGATGGATGGGCACTCTGATAGATGGGATCACATAGATTTCAAATTGGTCAATGAAATTTTTTATATAAGCAGTAGCACAACAATACACATGTAGATACTAGATAAAAAAGCCCTACCAAAAAATTGCATTTCAAAAGGACATCCTATATATAATACATGAGATATAAAATATATAAAAAAGTATAAAAATAAAAGTAAAAATAAATATAAATAAGAAAATGGAAAATTGATTCTTCCTTTCTAAAATAAAGTGCAGGATAAAATCCAGAATATCAAAAAATACAGAGGACTTGAAAAAACGTCTTGATGCAAAAAACGTCTTGATGCAATGGCACATATCATGAGCAAAAGGCCCCTAAATAGGATCTATGAGTCTTCCTGTATGAGGTGGGATAAAGTTTGTATGTTCCAAAATGTACAGCAATGCCAATCTTAAGAATAGTGATCAGAGTGTCAGTCTTTTTTCTCAAACATTGTGTCTCATGTTGATGGTTACGGTGGAGAGAACCTATACAAGGTATCACTTTGATTGTAATATTGATGTGTTTCTCTGAGAGTTGAATATTTTTCAATAGGCAATCACTGCTCAGGCTGTTTGATCAGACTTAAAATACAGATAGATGGTACTCCCGATTCAATTTTTATTTGTGGCGTCCCACGTGGAATGGCTGAAAGGTAAGCTTACCTACGGCTTTATTAAATGTAGGAATCCTTCGCTAGAATCGTCTGTGTAGCAGGTATATTCCTCTGTTACTTTGTAGCGGTATGTTACTGTACCATGCTATTGAATGATCGCGGTCCCGGTTCTCGGCTTGTTGCACTGTCAGCTTTGTTTCTTGGGCGTCCCATGTGTCTCGGGATATCCGGAGCCTAAGTGCTGGGAGTAAGCTGGCTGAGTGCTTGTTCCTATAGTGGTGCCGGTTACAGGTTTCCGCTGTTAGGTACCTTCGGTGAAGCGCCTCACTTGTTAATACATCAAACAGAGTGCCCATCCATCTTCATAATTTTCTTCTACTTGGTGAATAGGGTGTAACACTAGTTTGGAGCACCTATACATCATCAGTTAGAAGGTGAGCCGTCCTTTACTACCTTTTGCTTTATATTTAGACGTAGACTTACTGTTCAGTGCTGAGCTGCTGTAACTACTCTTAGTTTGTCCTCTTCAGGATTGATCAGGTCCCGGAGGAAAGAAATTGCAGCTACATCTTGGATAGGGCCTGTTTCTCTCCTCCATGCACTTGCTTTCCTCTCACTACAATACACTACACTCTGAACTAAATGAATTCACTTCCTGTTAACTCACTTTATTAGCAAAACCCCTGGCTATATATATAATGTGGTGCCAGCACCACCTAGGGGCGAATGGGTGTAATTACATTGCCAGCCTGATAAATAGGAAATATCATACATTGCAAATATATTAGATAAATAGGCAGATGTTTAAAGTGTTCCTTTTACACACATATGTGGGACGCTGCATATAGACGTGGGCACAACTTAAGAGATACCTTGGTTCACAGCCACTTTGAAACTCACAAAAAAGAGACATGGCTGACCAATAGACAGACTGGTACCTTTTTCTGCGGCCATTGTAAAGCTTGTCAATTTATCAATAGAGGGTCTCAGTTTTCAGATTCTGGTGGACATAGGGTATACCATACCCGCTTTTTTGCTAACTGCAACACCGAGGGTGTGATGTATCTTCGTAAATGCACGTGCAATTTGATGTATGTAGGCAAAACGTGTCTTGCATTTAAGAGACCGATTGTGGATGGGATTGTGAGATGTGAGAAACAAACATTATAAACCTATCTCCAGACATGTGACTTTGAATCATAATGGTAATATCAGAGTTCTGACCTTTTGCGTGTTAGAGACAATTAGGACAGGTATTAGGGGTGGAGATCTTGACACCATTTTGAAACAAAAAGAAGCCAGATGGACATATAGGTTGAATACTATCGCCCCTTGTGGCCATAATGAGTATACAGATTTTGCGTGTTCCATTTAAATCATGACTTTTTTTTGACTAGTCCGTCTATTGTTATTTTTTATCTATGGGTGAGGTAGGGTGATACGTCTAATCAAATGTTGTACCCATTATATACACCTTATAAGATGTGGGATAGTAACCTTCCCCATGTTTTACCTCCCCATCCCCCGTCCTATAGGCTGGTATGAAGTGACACTTGTTTATTGTAGTGATGAGCGGCAGGGGCAATATTCGAATTCGCGATATTTCGCAAATATTTGGGCGAATATTCGCCAAATATTCGAGAATTCGCGAATTCATGATCTCCAGGCATTATTTTCTTGATTGCGAATATTCGCAATTACGAATATATTTAGCGATATTCTAAATATTCGCGAATTCTCAAAGTGCCGATATATTCGCGATTAAAATTCGCAATTCGAATATTCGTGATCAACACTAGTTTATTGTAAAATAATAGTCAAACAATCTTCTTGTATTAGTAGGGTACAGTGGCTTTGCCATCTGTACCATAAATGTTATGCCCAATGGTTTCTTTGTCCTTCCTCGTGTATTACCAGTAAATTTGTGATTCAATTCCTGTATTTGTGTTCCACCATGCGTTCCAGAGTCAATTTCCGGTGACGTGACTTCCATTTTTTGGCGCGCGGGTATTTAGAGCGACGCTGACTGCATGTAGGTATGGACAGAGACCGGACTTTCCATCTAGATGGCCACGACTGCATCACCAATGTTCCTGTGCAGACCCAGAATGACCAAATTATCAAACCCTCTCCAGGCCTGGCATTTCAGTTGGGATTAAGGGAAGTATGACCATATTCTCCCCCCTCTTTGCTATATTGATCGATTACTTTGATTAGCCTTTCCTGATGTTTTTCGAATTATATTTATAAAGCCATATTATTACTATCAGTATTTAACTGGTCTGCGGTATGCTTTAAAAGGGGCTTATATTAGTACCAGCTTTGTGGACATTGGATGTGTGATGCAGATGCATTATATTTGGTCCCAAATTTGTTGGAATTGTTATTTTAATGATCATCAGTAAAGGTTACATTTTGCACTGGTGAAGGTACTTTGTGATTATACAGATATGCATTTAGACAGAAGCAAATGAACATCACTTGTGAATTCCTTGAAATTAAAAATGACGTCTTGCTGGCTGTGATGAAAGCATTCTGTGACTGCTAATAATGGGATTCTTGGCTCCTAGACCTTTCATTTTTTACATTTGTGGAGTTTTTTAGCTTCTAAAAATGAAAGCAATAAAGAGGACTCCACAACTCTCCTGGCATGTCTGTTTTAGAAAGTACTTACATTCCTCAAACAATAACATGTCTGGGCCATTTATTTTTATGATTTTACGTTGTGGCATCCCTCTGTTATTCCGACTAAAAGTTTATGAATGAATTGCCTTCAGACCTTCAACAAAGGTCCACCTGGTTGTTATCAGTTGAGGGTGTGTCTCTGCACAGTCTCTACACTATACAATCAGTGCTGCCAGACTGTGCAGGGATCCCCCCCCCCCCCCCCCAATTAGTAGCAGCCAGAGGGACATTTTTGAAGAATGCAGGGAATTCATTCATATACTTTGAGTAGGAATAACACGGGATTGGCACAACATAGAGTCATAAGACTAAATGCTCCAGAATTGTTACCACGTGGGGGATGTCAGTGGTTGCTAAAACAGACATGTCAGGAGAGGGGACGGGTCCTCTTGAAGCACAATTGCGGAGACTAATAATAATTAATATTCACCCACCATGCAACTGGTGCACTAGTATCTGTCCCCCATGTAACGATACCTACATCTGTCAATAACGTGCATATTTATTAGGTCTGCGGTACATGCCCGCCGCCCTCCTGTCCTGGTCTCTGACATCCTCTCCATGCTGCTGTTTTCATGCTCCTAGCTGATGCTTCCTTAGGATGCCTTAAAGAGGACCTTTCACCATTCCTGACATGCTTAGTTTAATTGCTACTTGCGTTCCCCATGTAATAACCGTTCTGAAGAATCTAGTCTTATGACTCTATGCTGCTCCATTCCTTTATTATTTCTACTAGAAGTTATGAATGAATTGCTATTAGCCTTCAGTAAGGGTACAGAGGGGGGTAACCAGTTGGGGGGGGGGGTGTATTTGCACAAACTCATTTTATCCAATCAGTGCTGCCATTTTCAGACTGTGCAGGTACACACCCCGCAACTGGTTACCCCCCTCTGTGCCCTTACTGAAGGCTATTAGCAATTAATCCATAACTTCTAGTAGAAATAATACAGGAATGGCACAACATAGAGACATAAGAATAGATGCTCCAGAATTGTTATTACATGGGGAATGAATAAAGCTATTAAAAGAGGCATGTCAGGAGTGGTGACAGGTCCTCTTTAAAGGTAATCACATCTGGCTCCAGTACTGAACAGGACAAGAAGCTCCGTCCTGCTCTGTAATCTGTTTCTACATTCCTGATGCCACAAGGCGGGGAGGTTTCTGCTAAATATATCGTACCTACCACACCAGCCTAAGCCACAGCTGTACTCTCTAGAGACTAGTACTCTACTCGCTCCACATTCTGGAAGACATTTCTCTGCTTCCACCTAAAGAAAATTGCATTGATCCAGCACGGGATCCTTGAATTGCAAGCTCTTCACTCTTGTCGCCAGCCAAGATCCATAGCCATTATCCGAGCAGCACACCCAACAAAAGGAGCAGAGTTGTGTCACGGTCACCCATTGGGGGAGGCACCAACATTTTTTTTATACAGCCCTAAAGGAACACCAAGCTCCCTCCATTGTGTCCCCACCATGACAACTTCACACAGGGGAGGTCTGAATATGTCTATTAATAGGAGAGGACCATGAGTACATCCAAGGTTACTGCTGTAGTGTATGTGCAGTATGTACAGTCAGGTCCATAAATATTGGGACACCGACACAATTCTAACATTTTTGGCTCTATACACCACCACAATGGATTTGAAATGAAACAAACAAGATGTGCTTTAACTGCAGACTGTCAGCTTTAATTTGAGGTTATTTACATCCCAATCAGGTGAACGGTGTAGGAATTAAACAGTTCGCATAAGTTTGGCCGGACTAGGGCGCAGCTAAGGGTAGGCCAGCATGATTAGGTTTGGTTGTAGGGTCTGGTGGGTTAAGGGGTTAAGTTATTTGAATTGAATGGTGGGGTGGGGGGCGTTGCTATAGTGGGAGGAGTTTGGGGGGCTATTTATGGGGGTGTACTGAGGTGAGGGGTGCCATTTTGTGGAAAAAGAAAACTGAAGATGTCACAGACACTTACCGTGGAAGACATGCTGTCCAGGCTGCGGGAGGCTGCGGCAGAACGGGGACACGAATGGCTGAGCGAGCAGATGGCTGGCATGTTGAGGGGGGAGGCGGTGAGTACTGTCAGCTCACCGCCGGAAGGCAGACGGACGCGGCGGGTACGGCCGCCGGCGCGCCTGAGTCCCACAGAGACCCCCCGGGTTCGGCGCCGCGTTAGGAGCCCCTCCGGGGACCCTTCACACCGGGAGTCATCAGGGCAGCCTGCTTCTGTGTCCTCCCGGCGTGGGAGGAATCCGAGAACAAGGCGGAACCCAGCACAGGGCAGGAGGTCCCTCCCTCTGCCCTCTCCTGCAAGCGGCGGTGGAGCGGGAACAGGTGCGGCGGGATCCCTTACTGGTACGCTGGTTGGGAGGCCTGCTCAGCGTGGGAACGGCAGGAGCAATGAGGCACACGAGGCTGCGCAGCTGCAAGATGGTGGGGAGCGCAGGCCTCAGGAAGAAGATGTGCCGGGAAGATCGGTGTCGCTTCAGCGCCCTCTGGTGGCCTCTGAGAGAAGCGCACCCAGCATGGATTCTGCTGGGGTGCAGAGTTGCAGCAATGAAGTCCCAAGAAGGAGCGTGGTGGTCCAGAGGGAGGATGTTCGTCAGGATGCAGGATTTTCCGCTGCAGGGTTCACAGCCCCCTGGCAGCAAGGTGAGAACCCGTGGGGATCCCTTAATTCTATGTTGAGTGCCCAAGGGGGGAGCGGGCTGGGGGGTGGTCAGGGGGAGTTAGCCGGGGGTTTAGGCCAGTTGTTGAGTAGTTTGGCGGGATTGGTAGCGGGGTTGGGGAGTGCGGGCAGGGTTCCGGTGCAGGCTGGGGGAGTCCGGGCGGGGAACGTCGGGGGGAATGGTGAGGCGGTGACGCAGGATGGCGGGTCGGTTTCTGTGCAGACGCAGGCGGGGGGGGGGGAAGCGGTAGGGGATAAGGTGGGTGATGCGGCTCAAGGGGAGGTATACGTTTGTTTTGAAGGGCCGTTGGGGGCGCACTTGAGGCAGGAGGTGCGGGATAGGATTTGGAAAGGTGAATACGTGGAGATTTTTTCGCTTCTCCCGCTGGAGCGTTTTAATCTGGATAGGGAGAGGAAGGATGAGAAGAGGAAAGATGAGGATGAAAAACGGCGGTACAGATTGATACCGCGTACGTTCGGGAATTGGTTGCAGGCGTTTGCAATCTTGGCGAGTGTTATAGGGGAGAAGAATCCGGAGTGTTGCTCGCCGTTATTCTGTTACATGGATGCGATAGGGGAAGCTTACCGTGTGTACGGGGGTGTCGGTTGGTTAAGGTATGATGAACAGTTTAGGCAGAGAAAAGCGGTCCGCCCTAATATGCGGTGGGACCATAAGGATATAGGTTTATGGATGAGGGTGACGGCGCCAGGGAGACAGGGGCAGCCCTTTCGGAGTGAGGCAGGGGGAGCTGGTAAACTTTGGCGTCCGCATCCGCAAAGGGACAGTGTTTTTTGTTTAATGAGGGGGGATGTAAGTTTGGCGCGAAGTGCAGATTCAAACATGAATGTGCCAGTTGCGGGGGGAATCACGGGGCGAACAGATGTTTTAAGGGGTCAAAGCACAGGGGGGGTGCAGATGGGGCTGGAAAAGGGTCGGACGCCGGTGCGGGTGGAAAAGATGGGCCCGTTCCTAGATAGATATCCTTATAGGGAGGTGGCGGAATGGTTGAAGGAGGGTTTTACTGTTGGGTTTGTGATTCCGTCAGATCCTAGGCCGGCGGTTTGGGGGGGTAGGAATTTGCGATCGGCATTGGAGCATAGTCGGGTGGTGGCGGAGAAATTGGCAGGTGAGGTTCGGTTGGGGAGGATGGATGGGCCGTTTGATACACCCCCGTTGGCGAATTTGAGAATTTCGCCCTTGGGGGTGGTGCCTAAAAAAGAGCCGAATAAATTTCGGTTGATACACCATCTTTCCTTTCCGAAAGGGGTGTCGGTCAATGATGGTATTGACCCCGATATTTGTTCGGTGGTATATACGTCATTTGATGCGGCTGTGGGTTGGGTGAGGAAGTTGGGGCCCGGGACGCTATTGGCAAAAACGGACATTGAGGCTGCGTTTCGCCTGATGCCGGTTAATCCAGATAGCTTGCATTTGTTGGGATGCTGTTGGGAAGGGAAGTTTTTCGTGGACCGGTGTTTACCTATGGGGTGTTCGGTTTCTTGCGCGTTTTTTGAGAGGTTTAGCTCATTTTTGGAATGGGTAGTGATGGACGTGGCGGGTTGTTCGTCCATCATTCACTATTTGGATGATTTTTTATGTTTGGGTCCGGCGAACTCACGGGTGTGTGCGTTGTTGTTAGGTTCGTTGCAGGCAGTTTTTGCATCGTTTGGGGTTCCGTTAGCGGAGGAGAAGACGGTTGGTCCGACGACCGAACTGAGTTTTTTGGGGATCATCATCGATACGGTTAGGATGGAGTGTAGTCTCCCTGTGGAAAAAGTTCAGGATTTGCGGGAGACGGTGGCTAGGGCGGGGAGGGCTAAGAAGATAAGGTTGAAGGACCTTCAATCGCTGTTGGGGAAGTTGAATTTTGCCTGTCGCATTATGCCGATGGGCAGAATATTTTGTAGACGGTTGGCAGCGGCGACGGCGGGGGTGACGGCACCGCATCATTTTATTAGGCGTTAGAATTTGGCGTTATTGGAGCTTTTCCCGATAGTGTTAGCAGTGGTGTTGTGGGGTGAGGTTTTTCGGGATAAGAAAATTCGTTTTCATTGTGACAATTTGGGGGTGGTGCAGGCGATCAATTCCCTGACCGCCTCATCCCCTCCTGTAGTGCGTTTGTTGCAGCACATGGTGTTACAATGTTTGTCTAGGAATGTTTGGGTGGTTGCGTGTCATGTCCCGGGGGTGTCTAATTCCATTGCTGATGCTCTTTCTCGTTTGCAGTGGGAGCGGTTTCGGCAGTTGGCACCGGAGGCGGATCGGGAAGGTTTGGTTTGTCCGGCGTCAATGTGGGAGATCTTGGAGGTACTGTAGCGGGACTGTTTCGGGCATCTCTTAGTGATGGAACATGGGCGGCTTATGGGAGGGCTTGGGCTGGTTGGGAGCGTTGGTGTGCAGGTTTGAGGTTGGGAGTCGACGGGGGTGAAGTTCCTTTTTTGTTATTTTTGGGGCAGATGAAGGAGGAAGGGTGGTCGGTTGCGCAGGTTAACAGGTGTATGGCAGGTTTGGCTTTTGGGTTCCAGTTCCGAGGTTTAGCGGATGTGACTAAGACTTTTTTGGTTAAGCGGGTTTTGAGGGGTTGGAGGCGGGGTAGGCGGTACCAGGACGGCAGGAAGCCAATATCGTTCGAGTTATTGCTGGGCATTGGGAGGCAGGTGGAGGTTGTGTGTTCTTCGGCATGGGAACGGCGTTTGTTTAAGTTGGCCTTCTCGTTCGCATTTTTTGGTGCGTTTAGGGTGGGCGAATTGGTAGGCAGGAGTGTGAGGTGTTCGGGGGGTTTGTCTGCGGAGGACGTAGAGTTGGGTGGTGACAGGGTCTGGATCAGGTTGCGGGGGTCCAAGACGGATTTGGAAGGCAGGGGTTGTAGGATTACTTTATTTACGGTTCCTGGGTGCGGGTTGTGTCCGGTCTCCACTCTGGGGGATTTTAGAAGGTATGCAGACTTTGTGGTGGGACCGTTGCTCAGGCATGAGGATGGCTCGTTTTTGTCGAGGTACCAATTTGTGGCAGTGTTAAAAAAGTGTCTGTCAGCTTTGGGTTTGGAGTCTGCGAGGTATTCTGGTCATTCATTTAGGATTGGGGCTGCTACTGAGGCAGCTAGGCTGGGGTTGAGTGACGAGCAGATTATGAGATTGGGGAGATGGGAATCGGTTAGGTTCAGGTCGTATGTCAGGCTGGATAGTTTGATTTGAGTGGGGTTGGTGGGGTTTTTGATGCTTAATGTGTTTTTTTGTTGTTTCAGGTTACTCGACGGCTCTCGTCTGGATCCTGGGCCACTCCTTTGTTTGGTGGGGAGCGCTTAGGGCGGACGTCAGGAAGCAGGGTCGGCAGTTGAGGTTGTCGGAGGAAGTTGCGGTAGTGAGGTGGTTGGGGTTTAGGGGCATGTTATGGGGGGGGGTGTTACGGGAGGTGCATAAATTTGCGCGTTTGGATCGTGTTCCAGATGTGTTGGTTGTGCATTGTGGGGGGAATGATTTGGGGGTTACGCCGGTGCGTAACTTGATTCGGGATGTAAAATTTGATTTGTTGAGGATTTGGTCGTTATTTCCAGGGATAGTGGTTGTATGGTCTGACATTGTGCCTCGTAAGAGATGGCGGGATGCACAGTCGGTCGAGAGGATAAATAAGGCGAGGATTAAAGTGAATAGAGCGATAGGGAAGTTTGTGGCGAAGCATGGTGCAGTGGCTGTGAGGCATAGGGAGTTGGAAGATGGTGTGGGGGAGTTCTGGAGAAGGGATGGAGTGCATTTAAATGCGGTGGGCATTGATTTGTGGTCACTAGGGTTGCAGGATGGCATTGAGAGAGCGTTGGGGGTGTGGCGGAACGCGCAAGCTTGAGGGGTGCGGGGGGTCAAGTTGCGCGTTGTTGGCGGTAGGAGGTACTGGAAGCTGGGACTACGGATCGGGATTTGAGGTTGAGAGGGCCCCTTATGGTGGGGGCTGGACTCTCATGGTGGGGCTTACCTGTTCGGTTTGGCGAGGCATCCACCACCGGGTGTCTCCGAGCTTGTATACTGCGGCTGGAGGCAAGGTGGATTTGCCGTGTGGTTTGTAAGTGGACAATTTGGGGCTTCCAGGACCTCCTTCGTCTGTGGTTATGTTATATATATGTTATGTATTTATATTAATAATAAATGGCTGCTGTGGCCAATTAAATCCATTTGATGAGTGGTGTGGTTATTTCGGGGGGATAATGGTGGGTAGACGGGTATAGGAATGGTGGGGCTAAGTGTTGGTGAAGACCCGGAGTATCAACCAATACCTTAATCATGTGCCTCCCACTTGTTAAGGAACCAAAAGTAATGGGACAATTGGCTTCTCAGCTGTTCCATGGCCAGGTGTGTGTTATTCCCTCATTATCCCAATTACAATGAGCAGATAAAAGGTCCAGAGTTCATTTCAAGTGTGCTATTTGCATTTGGAATTTGTTGCTGTCAACTCTCAAGATGAGATCCAAAGAGCTATCACTATCAGTGAAGCAAGCCATTATTAGGCTGAAAAAAACAAAACAAACCCATCAGAGAAATAGCAATAACATTAGACGTGGCCAAAGCAACTGTTTGGAACATTCTTAAAAAGAAGGAACGCACCGGTGAGCTCAGCAACATCAAAAGACCCGGAAGACCAAGGAAAACAACTCTGGTGGATGGCCAAAGAATTCTTTCCCTGGTGAAGAAAACACCCTTCACAACAGTTAGCCAGATCAAGAACACGCTCCAAGAGGTAGGTGTATGTGTGTCAACAAGTCAACAATCAAGAGAAGACTTCACCAGAGTGAATACAGAGGGTTCACCACAAGATGTAAACCATTGGTGAGCCTCAAAAACAGGAAGGCCAGATTAAAGTTTGCCAAACGACATTTAAAAAAGCCTTCACAGTTCTGGAACAACATCCTATGGACAGATGAGACCAAGGTCAACTTGTACCAGAGTGATGGGAAGAGAAGAGTACGGAGAAGGAAAGGACCTGCTCATGATCCTAAGCATACCACCTCATCAGTGAAGCATGGTGCTGGTAGTGTCAAGGCGTGGGCATGTATGGCTGCCAATGGAACTGGTTCTCTTGTATTTATTGATGATGTGACTGCTGACAAAAGCAGCAGGATAAATTCTGAAGTGTTTCGGGCAATATTATCTGCTCATATTCAGCCAAATGCTTCTGAACTCATTGGATTACACTTCACAGTGCAGATGGACAATGACCCAAAGCATATTGCAAAAGCAACCAAAGGGTTTTTTTTAAGGGAAAGAAGTGGAATGTTATGCAATGGCCAAGTCAATCAACTGACCTGAATCCGATTGAGCATGCATTTCACTTGCTAAAAGTGAACAAAACTGAAGAGAAAATGCCCCAAGAACAGGCAGGAACTGAAGACAGTTGCAGTAGAGGCCTGGCAGAGCATCACCAGGGATGAAACCCAGCGACTGGTGGTGATGTCTATGCGTTCCAGACTTCAGGCTGTAAGTGACTGCAAAGGATTTGGAACCAAGTATTAAAAAGTGAAAGTTTGATTTATGATTATTATTCTGTCCCATTACTTTTGGTTCCTTAACAAGTGGGAGGCACATATGCAAACTGTTGTAATTCCTACACAGTTCACCTGATTTGGATGTAAATACCCTCAAATTAAAGCTGACAGTCTGCAGTTACAGCACATCTTGTTCATTTCATTTCAAATCCATTGTGGTGGTGTATAGAGCCACAAATGTTAGAATTGTGTCGATGTCCCAATATTTATGGATGGCTGTAGTTTATACTGTATATATATATTTAACATATAGATGAGGAAGAGCCTTGTAAAGTGGTGCCCCGTCCGCTCTAGAAAATACCTGAAATAACAATTATGGAGCATCTTTAAGAACTCTTTGTTGTGCCGTTCCTTTTTTATTATTCTTGAAAGGTATTTATATGAGTGTTACTATTCTCCTTGTCAATGGCGCATGCCCTTACACAGTCTGATACTTTCCAATCAGACCTAACCCAGAACAAACACAGTTCTGCACAGTACTCCGGCCTACCTGTACGTGTCTGCTGTAAAGCAAAAGGTTATTTTGGGGTATTTATTTTATGGGGGAACAGAATAAGGCAAAGTAAGGGCTCATGCAAACGACTGCGCCATGTATTGCGGTCCGCAAATTGCGAATCCACAACACAAGGATACTGCTCATGTGCGTTCGGCAATTTGCAGATTGGAACGGGTCATCCATAATAGAAATGCCTATTCTTGTCCGCAAAATGGACAAGAATAGAACATGTTCAATATATTATTTTTGCAGCCCCATGGATCGGAGCTACGGATGCGGACAGCACACGGACTGCATTGAAGTGAATGGGTCCGCATTAGAGTAAAAAAAAATGCGGCTCGGGTGCGAAACCAAACAACGTTCATGTGCATGAGCTCTAAAAGAAAAATGGCTGATATTTGAAAAACTGCACCCTTCTTGTCCATGGGCCATGTCTGCAGCCCATGTCTCCATTTACTACTCTCAATATATCAATATATTTTAGGACAGTCTACTGTAGCTCCAGGGTTGCCAACCGCCCAAAAATTGTAAGTGAAAAAAAAAATAGATGTGTCCTTGATTTTGTGAGGCTGGTGGTACTTGCCTATTTTGCTGGTAATTTTTAGCATTTTGCAGTTCACAGTAAATGCAGGTAATAAATTCTTATCAGTTTATTGAGCTATAGACATGTATTACTTATAATCTTTATAATTTATTATAGTTTTCCAAATTGTCCGTAAAAAATATTGGCTGTCTGTGATTTGGGGCTAAATTGTCCAGAAAAAAAAAATTCTGGTTGAGAACCCTGTTGCGCTCCATGAAATAAAGTATCAGGTATCTTACCCACAGTAATCTATTTTACAAATTAATTGAAGAGTATAATAGTATAAAGTCCTTATGGGAGAATCCAGAATATTATCATCAGATTCTTCTTCTCCCTAGTCTGACGGAGCCATCTGCTAACCTGCTTGTTCGAATACTACAGCCATCCATAAATTCCAGCTTAATAATTTGCATGTTCCTGTTGACAGACGTCTTGCAGACTGTAATTATTACAGAATGTGAGTTTCCCGAGGTGCTAAAACTTAACTGCAGTGCTCAGCAAATCTCTTTGTTAACGGTTAACCTACCTACAGCACAATACTGTAGAGAGTTAGGTCTGGTAACTTTGCTTATTTTCAGAGCCTCTTGCGTGTTTTTACTGTACACCATGAGAATTTTACTCTGAGCTCTTAAATGGTTTATTATATAAGAGAAGGGATGGAAAGGAAAATAAATAGCAAAATTCATCATAAGTTATGTGATCATTCATCATAATTCATACAATGTTAAGATGAAGACTGAATATTACACAGCATGCCTTAAAGGGGTTGTTCACCTTCAGGTGGTCTCGCCAGCAAACTCCCCTCCACACACATACACACACACATGGCTGGGCCTGCAGAGGAATGCATACTTACTGCTTATTGCTGCTGGTTTTTCAGCTTGTTTGCTCCCCCGCTGTCATTGCCTTCCTCCGGTCCCAACATGTGACGAGTCGCCCATGTGTTACATCAAGTGTCGGTCTGTCTGTTTGTGTGTTCATTGGATTTCTTCTAAAGGTGCCCAGGAAGCCAATCCATGCCCTTGTGGGGCCATAATGGCTTTAAGCCTCCTTTGAATTTGGTTTTATATTTTAAAGAGTCACTATGCTTTCATTAAACTTTTAAAATGTTATATGTTTATTGACTTTACAATTGTTATATGTTTGATATGTTATATGTTTTATATATGTGATATGTTAATTTTTGTTATAGGCACAATTCACAAGTGGTGGGGCTCTAGAATGACGGAAGAAAAGCACTCACTTAGCATGTTCTCTTGTCGGTGCAGGGCAAGAAGCGAGAAAAAATCTATAGAAAGTCTATGGCTCCATCCAGGGGCAGACTGGACACTTAAATTGGCCCTGGGAAAAAAACAAAAGTGGTCCAATTTTGTAGTGGGGCCAAAATTGAGAGAAGACATGGTCAACACAAGTAATCGGGGCCAGCAATACCCCAGCAGAGCCTAATACCACCAGTGCATTACAAAATACTGCCTCAGCAGCACAAAATACCTCCCAAAATCTTGCCCTTTGTGGTGTCCAGTGCCAACAGCCATGTCCTGTCCTCCTACTCCAGTTGCTTTAGGGTGACAATACAGTTGAATTTAGTGGTCAGGGGGGGCATCAGATCATTACTTACCATGGCTGGTGGCAGTCAGGAGGCTCAGGTGACGCCCTGGGCATCGGCCCACTAGGAAGTTTCCCCGTAGGCTCTATGGTCAGTTTTCCCCGGGCCCATCTCACTCCTGTCTCCTGCAGTGAGGTAAGAGAATGCACTTCTCTGCAAGTGAGCGCTTCTCTCCCCTCATTCTAGAGATCGTCAGGAGTCTCAGTGTTCAGACCTCCACCAATTTAAAATTTGATATATCTCTATAACACATCAAAAGTTTAATGAAAGTACAATAGCCCTTTAAGATTCTTAGTGGGTCCGAAGGATTGCATTGAAGTCGGGATGATTAACGGCAATTGCTGCCCTTCTTCAAGAATTATAAATGGAAACTTTAACATGTGCCAAAAAAGCCTAAAATGCAATAGGGGATGATCTGTGAAGTGGTGTAAAAGAAAAATGAGGCAGTTGGCCATAGCAACCAATCAGATTCCAGTTCTCATCTTTCCAAGGCCCCTTTGAAAATGAAAGAAGTAATTTTATTGGTTGTTATGGACAACTGCTCCACTGTTTTTTCCATCTACAATTATCTAGTAAAGTGTACTACCTGCTACTGGCAGATAAAACGTGAAAAATAAAAATAATCAAATTCTGGAGACTGTGTCAGACAACGGCTAATTTTACACTGGTGTAATACAAGCCATTTTTTTTTACCTCAACTAATTGTATATCTATACTATAGTAGTGTATGTGTATACTGTATATATAACCTTCTGATAAGGGCTGACAACAGTGAGCGAATGCTGTATGAGAGTTTGATCAGGGAAAGAGAATGAGGGAGTAAGAGATTGGTCTGATCGTTATCAGGTTTTTTTGTTGACAGACTACTGGCAGCTCAGCTTCTACCAACTAGTTCTACATGACAGATTCCTGCAAAAAACAGCCATTTTTTTTTCTACACTTCATAGGTTTATGTCAATACAAATTACATTCTTGCAAGCACTGAGGAATTGTGCCCTTTTTTTCTGGAAACCATTTTCTATTCACCATTTGTATTTAGGGCATCTTAGTGCCTTGTGTTACTGAAAGCATTGTGCACTGCCCTAAGATAAATGGGAGATACAGCAAACGCTTTTCGCATCAGTAACACAAGCTAAAACTGTGTTACTGAAGGCCTTACTGCATCAGATTGTGTAGTTCAAAGACATTTCACTGCAAAAAGAAATATTGCATTGGCAAACCTATGTTTTAGTGAACGTGTTATTACTTGAAAAAAAGTATTCAATATTTTACTGCAATAATACCTCAATCATTATGCCATTATCATAGCTGTATTACTGAATGTGTTGTACATTGCTGCAAGATAAGGGATAGATGCATACAGCAAACACATTTTACATTAGTTATACAATTTTTAACCGAGTTACTGAAGGCATTACTACATCAGAGCATCTAGTTCAAACACTATTCACTGCAAAAATGTCGTATTATCACACCTGTGTTTTAATAAAAGGCCTCTATTACTGCATTTAACGGTATATATCAAATACTGCAAAAATTGCATTATTACCATTGTAAATTGTCAATACCAATATGCAGTGTGTTTGTCGAAAGGGAGAGATTCAGGACATTAAATTGCCCTTCTGTCTTTAAATTACAGAAAAACACTGTTACTTTTCATTTATAGGAAACCTGTGACTTTTGATTTATAGGCCTCATAATGAAATGCCTGGAAAACACAAGACTCAGGCCTTATCATCTGAGAGACAGAATGTGTTCAGTAGCAACAGTAGAAGCACCAGCCATCCAGCCAGTAGTAGTAGCAGTGGCACTTGTAGCCACGGTGGTACTTGTAGGGACATATCACAGTATGATAAAACTGGCCAGGAGGGTGAGGACTATGATGAATTTTTGTGTGTTGGACAGGACCTGAGAGCTGGATTGGGGTGCTGAGGAGATGACATAAGAGGAGGAGGGTGGTGTCTGCAGTGGCAATATAAAAAAGAGGCAACATACTGTACAACCAAACATCCCAAAACACTGGCAGGGCCAGATCTGTTCTGTTCAGAAACTGGTGATGCAGCTGATAGTGTGGGTGTAGGCTTAAAATGAGCCAGAGCTGACCAAGCTTGGCCGACTTTATCTCTATGCGAGCAACTCCCATATGGTGTTTTTTTCTCCTATATGGCGTTTTTTCTCCACAGGGCTGGCATACAAAACCACAGGCATGTTCAAGATCTGCAAGCTTAAAATAAGCCGTGGGCATTCAAACATAAACAGAGGTACCAGGCCTCATGCAGCACATTAGGTGGCATCACCAGATTCTGTGGGAAAATAGAACTAGTCAGCATTCTCAATCAGAACAAGTCTGTCCTCCTTCTCCTGGTCTTCTTTGTGGCAGCCAGCCTGAAACCCAAAGCAGTAAAGTGTCTTTGTCATCAGCAGCTACTTCTTCTTCTGCTCAGACTTCTTCGTCTCCTTGTCCACCAATCCATCTTAAGACATCCATAGCAGAATGTGTGGCCATGAGAAAACTATTCTCGACTAGCAATTACAGTACCTTGTGTGCAAGCTGAATTCCCACCTGGCCAAGTTGGTGGTGCACTTGCTGATGTACCACTTAGTTGTGGTATTGGTGGAGCAGTTCTGTGCCTTCACTAAAATGTAGTTCTGCTGTATGACATTCATACTTATGCCCAGCTGTTTTTCAAAACAAGTGTTTAAAATTGCAAAGCTCACTGTGCAGCAAGGTGCAAGCTATTGTGGACACTTGGAGCAGCTGTTAGGGACAGTGACAGTAATAGGATAGCCTAATTCCTTGCCAAAGAAGCAGTTTGGGGTGCCAAAGAAGCAGTTTGAAACCTATATTGTGTGTTATATGGCTCCCTAACCTGATAAAAACCAAGACTTGGGAATACAATCCATGACTTGGGAATACAATCCTGGATTTGTCCTGTCCTGACTTGTCTTTCTTTACTTCAATGAATGAAGTTTTGGTTCTGCAGCTAGCCATTATTGTGGTTCCTTAAAGCTAGCTATCCAACCACCCCATAACAAACGTCTGTAAAGTATGGCAGTGATTTTAAGTGCCACTATTGTTTACAAAACTTTTGACCAGTCCTTTTAATTACTGGAATGAAGGTACAGAAAATGCATCTGAGCACGGAGCTATCAGATGTGTTTGGCCATCCTCAGAGAGGCGGAATTAACTACAGTATGTACATGCTCATAGATTCATGAGGGGAAATTATCAAACCAGTACAAAAGACCCAAATTTTGTGCAAGCTGCATTTTGAGCAAAAGATTTTTAACTTTTCCTTTTTTTATACTGCTCTTGCCACTTGTGGGTGGAGGTTAGTAGAGGGGCTACATTGGCCCAACTGATTTATTGTGATTTATGTCAGAAGAGTAAATATATAGTAAATCTATTACATCTATTATAGAGTAAATCTATACCACCTTATAGCTCGTCTATACAGTATTTGGTTTTCTGGAACTAGAAGATATGCCAAATTAACTAAAACATTAGCCTCTTAAAGAGGTTTTGGGGAACTTAGATATTGATGAGCTATCCTTAGCATAAGTCATTAATATCAGATCGGTGCACTCCTACCAATTAACTGTATCCTGATAGGTCATCATAAGTCCCTCTAAGCTCAGCTATGGCAAATTAGGATTTTATTTTTTTATTTTTATGGCAGGTACTCTTTAAAGGTACCACAAAATCAGTGCGGACCAAAAATCACTTGCGGACATGTGAATGGACCCCAAGAGGTTTGAGAGCCATAGCCTCTTCAAAAAATAAAATAAAAAAATAAATGCTGATGCTGAGAGTTGGAACCCACCAATCTGATAGCAGTGACCTATGCTGATGATAGGTCATCAGTATTTAATTCCTGGAAAACCCCTTTAACTAGACTTACTAGTGGTAGTAAAGTAAGATCATACAGTATTGGAATATAATAAACGTATGCACAGAGAATGCTGCACCTAAAACATTTTATAGCTTTTTCTCCTGCAAGGTTTAGGTGTAACGTCATGTAAAGTTTATAAAGAATCTAGCTTTATTACTTTAAATCTAGTTTATGAGAGACCTCAGCCACCTTTTGTATTTGCTTTTAAATCAATAAGTAAGCAATGTGATCCTATTATGCCATGAAAAGCTTACAAATACATAATAAAACATATAAAAATGTTATAAACAATTCCTTATATAGCTTACATAATTCATGGACCACTCTTTCTTTATATTTCCTCTATACTAGATGTATACAGACTATTACCAGTAATTCAATGGCTTTGCAAAAATTGTCACACCTGTGTTTGGCCATAAAGTAGATTAGATCACTTATTTTGTTCACCCAGTATGATCTGGTTTCAATCATTTAAGCGAAGAAATTGTAAAGCACGAACACAGACCACACGCAGAAATAGGAGCAAGCTGGAGGAAACGGATTAAGAAATCATTAATATTTAATATAAAACCAGTCTATTTTTTTAATTATTCACAGAAGGCTTTGGTCAAAATGCAAAAAAAACATGACATACAAAACATATACATGGAAAAAAGTTTTGGTATCACATAAGAAAGTACAATCATAAAGTCCTTTTAGGTCTATTAAGACAGGTTCTTTCCCAGAAGTGAAGAATAGTAATATCCTGGCTTTGACTTCCTTTGTAGTTGTACTATCCTCATTACAAGCCTAGAAACATGAAAATTTAGGCTGTAAAGCTGTTACCTGTCTCAAAGCCAAAACTTGGTACGATGTCCACAGTGCCATGGATTGCCCCAGCCCAAGCTGATGTAGCCATTGTGGTTGTACTTGGTTCCGTTTTAGCTACATCACATTGCTGTGCAGGAATCCTGGCTGTACGCATTGAAGGCATTAGTAGAGGTCCATATCGTGGATCTAAATGAGAGCCAGGGTGGTGATGATGACGGTGATGGTGGTGATGCATATGTGGATGTGCATGGTGGTGATACATGTAAACATCATGCATGTGTGCATATGGAGAACTGGTTGGTGGATAATGCCAGGATTCTGGTGGAGGATGGGGGATAGTTTGGTGCCCGTTATCTCCAGACCAGCTGCTAGGGTCAGGGTTGGAGAAAGTGCCAGTGGCTGTAGCTGTAAAGTCTGGATGAGCTCCACTCAAGCAAGCTGGTGGTGATGATTGATAGGAGCTTGTCCACAGTGACGGAGGTAAACTAGTCCTTTGGCAGGATACTGACAGACTTTCTGAAAATGAAAAATAGAACAATAACATCAATTATCAAAAATCAGTAAGCTATTTAAGGTGTCTGTTTTAGATGGAGTTACCATGTGAGGGGTTACCATACACCAGAATTGTATAATACCCCTTTCATGATCTAATTTATTAATATATTCCCTCTTATAATCTAGTTCCCAAATATTGATTTGGGGAAGCCATATTTGTGGACAGAATTTATTTTTCATACTTCATTATACATCACTATAAAGAATTCCATGTCCATGGGTGAGAACTAAATTCACAAACCCCCAGATCTATTTGTGTTGTCCCTGAGAACCTCTTTCAGGAGAAACTGGAATTTAGGTTTTACCAGTCAGTGCCAAGTCGACATCAAAGTAGAAAATGTGAACACCATACAATTTTGTGACACATGGTTGTCTAATTCTTGAAAAACTACATTACTCAGCATAAGACCACAATCCAAAAATAGGACAGTGTTATCAAAAGAATATCAAACAAGTCCACATGGTTGCAATATTTCAGTTTATGGTATCTCAAGTTGGAAACTGCAATCCTGAGGAGGGGTGCAAAGAAGGGATTTTTGTAGCTCTGTGTAAATTATCATTCCTAGAAAATGACCTTCGGGATTCCGTTCATTTCATTCTCATTACAACATCATCCTTATTATTTTATCCTAATTGGGCAAATGTAAACCTTACATAGTACAACGATGTCTACAATAAGCAAAAAAAAAGAAGGGTCCTCCAAACAGAATGATAAAATCGATTGAGCAAATTCATGACATACTAAAAATGCCTTTTATAGTCATGACTGAAAAAAGGGAAGCAGCATATTCAAGAATGGATAAATTTGTCTACTGAATAATAGTTTGCTGGAGTTTGTTCCCTTGTTCGGGGCTGAGCTCACTCATTTTTCTAATTATAAGCAAAATGTCAACTATTTTAAGAGGGAACATCCCATGGGAACAGTTTCTGATGCCTGGATTAGATTTTCCTTTACATGTCTAACAGTAAGGGTATTAAGAATCATGGAGCTTCGTGTTATTGTTTGTGTTTCTAGGCCCTCTAATTTTTATTTAATTTTTTATTCCATAACAAAGTCCAAGGTAAAGAGTCTAAAATTTGGTCCAGATTCTTCACATGTCCAAGAATGACATAAAGTTGTTAATTATACATCATTGTTATTCAACACATGATTCTACACCTCCCAAAGTCAGGAAGATGCCCCAAATCATATCAATGGCAGGTACAATATTTAGTCCAATTTTTTGTGTCTTTGGTAAAGAAAATGAGATGTATAGGTTGCTGGTAGGGATGAGCGAATCAACTTTGGATGAAATATCCGAAGTCGATTTGCAGAAAACTTTGTTTCAATACTGTATGGAGCGAGCGCTCTGTACAGTATTAGAATGTATTGGCGCCGATGAGCCGAAGTTATTACTTCGCAAAGTCTCCCGAGACTTTGCATAATAACTTCATAAATTTATTTCTACTGTAAAACAACATTTCCCATACTTGGGTTCGGTTCCAAGGTACCACTGGGAACCGAACCTGAGTTAAGAAAAAGTTTTTTTACAGTAGAAATAAATTTATGAAGTTATTGTGCGAACTCTAATGAGACTTTGCGAAGTAATAACTTCTGTTCATCGGAGCCAATACATTCTAATACTGTTCGGAGCACTCGCTCCATACAGTATTAAAACAAAGTTTTATGCAAATCGACTTCGGATGTTTCATCCAAAGTCGATTCGCTCATCCCTAGTTGCTGGGCACATCCTTGTTAAACAGATTAGAAAATAAAGAAATTTCAAAGCATGGGAAGAAACTAAAGTAATAAGGTAAGGGCTGCAGGAAATATTATACAGGGACGTACTAAAAAATAGAAAATTAAAAAATATTCAAAAACCTTTTTTAGAGATTTTATCCCATAATGTGTTAAAAATAAATATTTTTTAGCATCCTTGTTGAGTTCATCAATTGGGGTAACTCACTGATCCCATGACTTAATACTGAATACAAGAGCACTGAGCTATTAGTACCCAAAACCAACAAAAAAGGTTCTCAAATAAACTGAAAATGTTAAAAATTTAAAATTTTATATTTAAAAACTGAAAATGTAATAACACATATATACGCACTATATAGGTGTTATTAATGAGTTAGTTTTTTTATTAACTGGATACTGGAGAGTTGCAGCATTTTTAATATATCTTGAAAGTTTTACATTAAATAAAAAACTTGATGACTATTATTTTTAATACAAGATTAAGTTTATGTATCATTTTCTATAACATGGTAATTTTGATAATAGAAAAAGTTTACCTCTATTTGTTACTGTTTTGCTCTTTGAGGCTGAGTTTTCTGGATTGAAATTTCTTATTTGACTCAAGGCCCTGGAGAAATGTTCATCTACGACTGCTCCGATGTCTCCATGAAAGTAGGTCAAGAGGACACAGCGTGAGTTCAAATATTCCATTTCTGCGGGCTGTTCTTTTTCATCTTCTTCTTGCTTGGTCGGAAAGGCCATCTCTAAGGCTTCCTGCATCTTACTGTAGGCGACAATCTTCTTCTGTGAGGAAACAAAGAAACATGAAGCCACAACCCTACACTATCAGAAAGGTTCATATTATTATCATCCTGCTTGCATATATAAAACATATACTATTAGTAGGGGGCTACTGGGAGTGACATGAGCCCTTGGGATTTTAAGGTCAGGGACCAGTTCCCAACCTCTATAGACTTAATACACTAGTTCTGGGTTCATAAAGTGCATGATCTAATTTCCTGTCTGTATTCTGTTAACAACAACTCTTACAGGAAGCAGAGGAGAACTTAAAGGCTATGTACACATTTGGGGGTAATTTTTTATGATTGCATTGTACTCAATTTGGGCTAAAAATATTTTTTTTATTTGGTCTTTATTAAAAATATTCAGACGTTTCTTCACAAACGGTTAACGGTCTAGCTGTGTGAATTATACTTTCACTTTCAATTTGTGCCAGTCATCTAATAAACCTTATCTCTAAATTACTAAAAGGTCATAAACACTTATTTAAGCCACATTCTTAACAGTAAGATACGAATTGAGCTATAATGAGTGTTTAGGACATTAGAGATCAGAGATAAGGTAAGATGAGAATAAAAATACAGAGCCTGCTACTAAAGAATCTCAAGGCTGTGCAGAGAAAAGGGCTAATTTTTTTTTTAATAAAGACCAAATGAATAAACGATTTTTAGCTCAAAATTAGTACAATGCATGAAAATTCCCTCCAAAAAGTGTACATAGGCTTTAAATTCTGTGATGTTTGTTTGTTCCTGGGTATAAAAAGGAATAAAAGCATAGATTGAAACTCCTGGGTCCAAAGAAAATTTTGAAACAGTGCTATCCACCTACTATGTGCCATTTACAATACTGGTATGTTCTTATGTGGTAAAGGTTAATTGGTCGTCTTCTAGCATTACAGCCCAGGCCAATGGTGTGATTTAAAGCACCTGTGGTGCAATGCAAAATGTCTGACAGGGCCTGCCACGTACCACTTTTAATGCTACATGTAGCAGAGAGGCCTTTGCTGCCCCTTGGCACCAGAGCCTGGGTCCTATCCAAGCACTAATAGCTACAGCCCTGTCTAAATATTGTATTATCCTCCCATCTGGGTGATTATAGACTCCTATGGTGTTATATGGAGCAGCAGAGAGCATACTGCTTCATCCTCACTACAGTTGTGCTGGTTAGAAGGAACAAGGGACTTAGTGAACAGTGAGGGTCCCACTCATTTTTTTTCCAGTTCCTCATCTGCTACTCGCTCCATTGCTATGTCTATTCTGACCCTGGCAACCAGATGAATGACTGATGAAAGCCACCATGTCCACTTTCTGATGTAAAGCCGAACAATAAATTAATTCATAAAATATGACTAAGATATAAAAAAATATTTTACTTTTTTTTTTTTTTTGCCAGTGACAGATAAGAGTAATTCTGAGCAAGGACCCTGGATCTCAAAATAAAAAAATAAACAGCCGTGCCGCAGACATCTCACAGCAAATAGTTTCCATTCCATTCCAGAACAACAAAGTAAGTACATTGCATGAGTCTGCAGAGCGCACATCCGAAACCTAAACTTTACTATCCCCGGGCAGAGAGAATGATCTGCTGTCCATCTATTCTAAGACATACAGCAATGGTTTGGACACTTCAAAATCAAGCACAAACATAGACAAAACATGACATTTATTTTCATCATAATTTGCCAGGGTTTCAGATTGATATTATCCTGTTGTGAACCACATACATAATATAGACAACCATTTATGAGGGTCCTCTAGGACTATGAATACCAGAAAAGAACCAGGAGTTTAGGGGTAGAATTGGAGGCACCTGATGCCTGAGGGGTTTCCTACATAAGCCTACAGCTGACAGCTAGCCTTGAAGGCTTTGTACCCAGATTAGATAGACAGAAAGATAGATAGATAAAGTGGATAGATAGATAGATAGATAGATAGATAGATAGATAGATAGATAGATAGAAAAAATTTGAGCAGCACTGCAATGTATAGGTGCAGACGGAGTGCCAGCGGCTGTGAAGGCGATCCCCCTTCAAATAAGTAATAGGAAAAATTCCACGGCACATCCAAGGCGTAAAATAATATTAGGCTTTATTCACCAGACCGCGACGTTTCGATCCACCTCCTGGGATCTTTCTCAAGATAGATAGATAGATAGATAGATAGATAGAGGATCAAAAGCTCTTGCGGGCAGGGTCCTCTACCCCTCTGTACCAGTGTGTTAATACTTTATTTATTGTATTTTATATTTGTGTAACCCCGTCTGGATGTACAGTGCCATGGAATTAATGGCGCTTTCGAATAAATGATAATAATAATAATAATAATAATAATAAATAGATTGATATATGATAGACAGATAATATAGATAGATATATAGAAACATAGATAGATAGATAGATATTAAATAGATAGATAGATAGATAGATAGATAGATAGATATTAGATTGATAGATAGATATTAGATAGATTTGGAAACACCAAGAAATGTATAAGCTGCATATTAGATCCATCTCTACTACCATATACAATAGAGGTACCTCTGTAATCTGTTACTAAAACGATGCAGTAATGAGAATATACATTCGCTGGAATCATTCAGGATCCATCACATGATCTGCAGTACATGAAGTACCTGCATTATGTACATGGCAGATTTAAGGACACAAGAACAAAAGCAAGTTGTTTTAACATATCAAAACCCTGATATCCATCTGTATACACAATACCCTCCTCATTTGTGTAGAGTTGTATCTTTTACTAAGCAAGACAAATTGTGAGTCCTGTCCACCCACTTCTAGCCAAAGCACAGGAGGTGACTTCCTCCTCACCTACATATAAAAGGGAGGATGACTAGGGTGACTGACAGCGATCAGCAGGGGAATGACAGCACATCTTGAAAATTCGCTATGCAACACCTTCTGTACACGCTCATCTTAGAAGGAATCTTATCATATCTGAGACGTCAGATAAAAAAAAAAATGCAACCCTTTAACTTAACGTGTTGTCCTTCCCTAGTAACCCACGGTAAATTTACCTACTGGACTAAATCCAACAAAACAAAACAATCTGCAAATGCCTCTGCGGAAATCAAAACTAGAAGAAAAACACTCCCAAAGGAATTGTCCCATGAAAAACATTCTGCAGTTTTCAAACCAGCGCCTGGATCTGAATACTTCTGCATTATTATAACTACTGAGTTATTCAATTAAATCTATCTGTATAGCACCACCTAGTGTTTGCGCTTTTTCTTATTTCTCTGTCCTGCTCACTGAGACGGGACCACATACTCAGTTCTATCCTTTAACTTCCACCAGCTGCAACAGAAAGGACACACCCCTGAAAAGGGACACGTCCCTTAAGCTGACAGCATGAAATAGATCCAACATAGGAGCAATAAATGGGGAGATCTCTGGATCCATGTGAGGTACGGGACTGGTTCTACCTTTGGTAGAAACAGGTTATCATGTACTAGATTATGTACGATTTTTTTTTTTTTTTTTTACATTATTCATGAGATAACCCCTTTAATCGATAATTTTAAGTAATTTCAAGTCATATCTCATCATATGTTGCATTATGGAGGTATTGTTCCATTGAGGTATGTTGTTGATTTCAGAGAAACATATGTGTGGCGTTTGGATCTTCTCCTTATGTTCTTGTGGGATTTTACCTAAATTTCAAAAATATGCTTAGGGCCCTCGGACAGGACAAGAGCCGATGGTTGATAAGCCCATTCATCGGCGCTCGTTTGCATCGGCCTGATTACACAGACCAATGAAAAGTGAATATTGGAGGAATAATCGCTACTGAAGTCATTCCTCCATCATTCTCTTCTAATGATTATCGGCAGCACAATCCTGATTACACAGGGAGATGTGCTGCCAATAATCGTCCATCTTTCACCCTCATGATGGATGCCCATCAGCTGACAAACGATCATTTACTCGTTCATTGGCTGCTTACTTTTACAAGTCAATTGATAAGGGCCCTTTTAGACTTCACAATTCTTAGGTCAATTATCGGGAACGAGCATTCGTATGAACACTCGTTCCCAATAATTGACCTAAGAATTGTGAAGTCTAAAAGGGCCCTTATCAAATTTACATTGCAAGTATGTGTCCATTCTGGGTGCTTTTGGACAAGAAAACGGATGCCTTGGGTCTGGAATGGCATAGGAAGTCCAGTTAATCCAAATGTTCACTCTTCCTTTTGGAGGGGTCTCTGTTTTGGCTAACGTGAGCTAATCTGCACTGAATTTACTTGAGGAGATATGACTACGGGTGGGTTCACATTGCGTTTTTCCCATCCTTTTAACGTATATACAAAAAAAGTATGCGTTAAACGGATGCCTCAGACTGATGCTATACAGTGGCATCCGTTCACCATAGAGTTCCATTGTAAAAAAAAACCCGTATACTTCTTTTTACATAGTAAAAAATAAAGTATACGTTTTATTTACCGAACTCTGCAGGATACAAGTATATGTACAATATATGTCAAACGGAGGCATAAAACATGATATGAACCCTCCCTTATAGGGGGATGGGATCATTATATGGACACATGTAAATGCCCAGTACACAAAAGGTAAGGTGAGGGCGGTGGTTTCGTATCATTTTAAAATGTTCCTCCATTCTGGCCACTTTTGTACGGAAGAAAGACGCCCTGGGGCTGGGAAGAGGTAGGAATGCTGGTATTTATTTGAGAGGTTGTGACTAAGGGCTTATTCTCACGGCCGTATGAATGGTTCCACATCTGTTCCGTAATTTTGCGGAATGGGTGCGGACCAAATCATTTCAATGGGGCCACAAAAGATGCGAACAGCACACCAAGTGTTGCTCTGTTCAGTGGCCCAGCAAAAAAGATAGAACATGTCCTATTCTTGTCGGCTTTTCTATAATGAGACACCCAATGAGACACCCATTCCATTCCGCAAATTGTGGAACACACACGGGCGCCATCCGTGTTTTGCAGATTCGCAATTTGCAGACCACAAAACATGGCGCGGTAGTCTGAATGAGCCCTAATAGGGGGGATATGATTGTGTTATAGACATGTTTAATTGCCCAGTAGACAAGAGTAGACAGAGTGTCTAAGTGGATACTGGCTTTTTCACTAGTTGTATTTTTCCGTACAACCCTTTCCATGACATTTTTGTCACCTTTTGCCTCCATTCATGTCTATGAGGCTTCTCTCTGTGCATACTATGAATCCTTAACATGTCGGGTAGATTTATCAAAACTGGTGTAAAGAAAAACTGGCTTAGTTGCCTATAGCAACCAATCAGATTCCACCTTTTATTTTTCAAATGAGCCCTGAGAAATGAAAGGTGGAATCTGATTGGTTGCTAGGGGCAACTAAGCCAGTTCTACTTTATACCAGTTTTGATAAATGTCCCCTATTTAATTACTACAGCGCAATACACTAAACCATGTCCAAACAGTGGAAAATGGCAATGGTTACAGAACGTTTCACCAATTATTGGCGCTCTGAGCCACATCTTTCCACATATTATTTCACGTCTTTCCTGCAATGTGAAAATGTAATGGTTTGCAGAAAATTTAAACTTCAGCAAAAACATTATTTTCATTATTTTGCAGCAGTGCAGTAAACATTGGAGCTGTCTCAGACGAGAACTGGCCTTGTTTCCCAAAGCAACCAATCACAGCACAGCTTTCATTTGGCCAGGGCAGAGTTAGAAATGGAAGCTGAGTTCTGATTGTTTGCTGTGGGCAACACAGACATTTTTTTTCTGCTGGACAGTTTTGGTACAACTCTTCTTCCCCCATAGTCCTCGACTAGAAGTGTCATCTGTACATTCACATCCTTATAGTATAGTTTGGAGCTTGGTGACATCATTTTACTCCATGATTTTTCAAACATGGAAACAAAAGTTAAAAATAATTCAAAATATAAGGAGCCTATTTAGGAACAGCAGATGTATGGCAAAAAAATAAAAAAACGAGGCCCCTCATGCTGATTTATGTCACCACATCACATGGCAAGTTGCCCAGTGGAGTCTGCGGAGGGTGGGAATGAGAAATTTACGAATATCGGGTGACAACTGGATATTAACAGTTGGGGGTGGTATCCCTAGACATATTGCCCAATCAGTGCCGCCCGCGTGGGACTCTGTAGGGACACACCCCTCTGACAAGGTTATTGGTAATACAAAGCTGTGACTTTTTTTCCTTTGTTATGGTGCATTCACACAACTGTATGTATTTTTCGGGTACGCAGAAAATACGGATGGCGTCCGTGTGTGGTCCATGTTGTATCCTTTTTTTTGGCAGATCCATTATAGCAATGCCTATCCTTGTCCACAAAATGGACAAGAATAGGACATGTTTGCGGGCTACGGAATGGACATACCGAATGGGTCCACATCCTATCAGAAAAAAAATGTGGATTGGATGCAGACCAAAAATACGGTAATGTGAATGGAGTCTTACTAGGAGGAATAACAGAGGAACTGAGAAAATATTCCCCAAAAATGTTATTACCTGGTAAGTGCAAGTATTGACTAAAGCAGACATGTCAGGAGAGATGTAATCATCTTACCTTCTCAGTGGATGAAGCACAGCTCCCAGTATGTTCTGCTTACGTCCAGCGCCGTATAATGAGGAATGCAGCTCTTGAGACTGGTGTCTGGGGCTGAACCTCCTGCACACTGTACATTATATCAGATATTTTCCAGGTACACAAGCTGGACATAGCCTAGACTTGATCAATCATGTCCGTAGACCAAAAGCAGACCACCGTCCACCTGGAGACGTGGACATGCCAGCTGTGCTGTACTTCTCTCTATATAATGCACACTACTAGCTCGAATACTGCAGGGGGCATGGAGCCTGTCTGACTGTATTACTGTTGTATCCGCTATGCCAAATATTCATGTAGTTGCACACAAGCTCAGAAATTCTTCTCCATTACTGGCGAGATTCCTTCCTTCAAAGACACTTCCCATGTAAAGAATGATCTCCATGTGTAATAATGATAAAACTTTATGGAATGCAACAACAGAAATTCTGGAGTCTCTAATGACTGCAAGGCCTGAGCCAAGTCCTCGCAGGCCCCACCTCACACCCACGCTCAGTGCATGCTTCTAGACTGCTGTCAGGCTGATAAGAGGACACACTCCATCCCTACTACTACATAGACATGGAGCAATTTTCACCAAGTGCATAATTTGTGGATATTTTCCTTTTTCGGACTATATATTTTGAAATTTAGGGCTAAAAGACTGCATGGGTGCAGCAGAGCTGAGTATATATATACACTCATATACACATATAGTACTGTATATATGATTGATAGATAGATAGATAGATAGATATACTTTTTGTAGGAGCGCTCATCTTGTCATTGAACTTTGGGCGTCCTCCCTTCCTGCTAAACAACTGTCCACTTTCAGAAACCGACAGCTACACCTACATGGGCCTAGAAATCAGTCAATCAGGGAGTTTTAAGAAAGCCATGGAAACACTGAAAGACAAGGCAAGCAAAACCTTCTATGCCATCAGAAGGCATCTGTATCATCTTAAGGTACCAGTGACCGTCTGGCTTAAAATCCTTGACACCATCATCGCCCCAATCCTCCTGTATGGCAGCGAAGTCTGGGGCCCAGACACATACCCAGACCGGGCAAAGTGGGACTCTGGGCCAACAGAACTATTCCACCTAGAATTCTGCAAACACCTTCTCCAGGTCCAAAGGAGCACCTCAAACAGCGCCTGCCGAGCAGAACTGGGCAGATTCCCACTCTACTTTGCTGTTCAGAAGCAGGTGCTATCATTCAGAGCCTATCTGCATAGCAGCAGTCCCAGCTCCTACCATCACAAAGCCTTGCTGCACCTAGAAGCCCCAGAAAAACAAAGCACCCTGCAACAAGTCACCCAAACCCAGCCTGCCCAAGCCAACAAACAATACAGCCTGGCAAAGGGGGAAATCCAGAGGACGATACACAAGAGCAAAGAGGAGTATATCAGCGTCTGGAGGAACGACATACAAACATCACAAAAGCTGACAGTATACCAGAGCCTGCAGAGGGAGCAGTGGCATGCCTAGGGTGGGGCGGTCCGCCCCGGGTGTTGGCTCTCAGGGGGTGCAATGAGCGCTTCCATCAATACAGATGGAAGTGCTCATTGCTGGAGCGCTGATGCCTACATACTGCAGCGGGGCACGAGAGCGCATAGTTCCCTGCCCCGCCGCCGATCACCGCCATAGGCTTCAAGCCTAGTAGGCCTGAGGCCTATGCGGTAGTGAAATCCCGGCGCAGGCGTGCATGATGACGTAATCGCGCGCGCCTGTGCCGGGACGCAGCAGCACAGTGAAGTGTGCGCGCCTTCCTCTGCGAGCAGGCGCAGGTGAGTATTTAGCTTTTAGTTTTTTAATAATTTTTGTTTTTGTTTTGTTTTTATGTGCCAACTTTGGGGGACATGGGGGAGGACACACAGGAGGACATGTGGGGAAAAAATATCATGGTGGGATACTGTATGGGGGCAAATTATCATGTGAGGGATTACTATGTGGGGGCAAATTATTATGGGAGGGATTACTATGTGGGGCAAATAATAATTATGGGAGGTATTACTATGTGTGGGGCAAATTACTATATGGGGCAATGTGGGGGAAACTACTGTGAGGGGCAAATTACTATATAGGGGCAGTGTGGGGGAAATTACTATGGGGGCAGTGTGGGGGAAACTACTGTGTGGGGGGCAGTGTGGGAGAAACTAATGTGTGGGGGGCAGTGTGGGGGAAACTACTATGGGGGGCAGTGTGGGGGAAATTACTGTGTGGGGGAAATTACTGTGTGGGGGCATTGTGGGGGAAACTACTGTGTGGGGGCAGTGTGGGGTAAATTACTGTGTGGGGGCAGTGTGGGGGAAACTACTGTGTGGGGGAAATTACTGTGTGGGGGGCAGTGTGGGGGAAATTACTGTGTCGTGGCAGTGTGGGGGCATTGTGGGGGAAACTACTGTATGGGGGCAGTGTGGGGGAAATTACTGTGTGGGGCAAATTACTATATGGGGCAGTGTGGGGGAAACTACTGTGTGGGGGCAGTGTGGTGGAAATTACTCTGGGGCAGTGTGTGGAAAATTACTTTGTGGGGCAAATTACTATATGGGGTAAGTGTGGGGTAAATTACTGTGTAGGGGCAGTGTGGGGGAAATTACTGTATGGGGCAGTGTGGTAAAATTACTGTGGGGGCAGTGTGGGGGAAATTACTGTGTGTGGGAAATTACTATATGGAGGCAGTGTGGGAGAAATTACTGTGTGGGGGAAAATACTATATGGGGCAGTGTGGAGTAAATTACTGTATGGGGGCAGTGTGGGGGAAATTACTGTGTGGGGGAAATTACTAATTACTATATGGGGGCAATGTGTGGGAAAGTTCCTGTGTGGGGGCAGTGTGGGAGAAATTACTGTATAGGGCAGTGTGGTGGAAATTACTGTATGGGGGCAGCGTGGGGGAAATTACTGTGTGGGGAAAATTACTATATGGGGCAGTGTGGGGGAAACTACTGTGTAGGGGCAGTGTGGGGGAAACTACTGTATGGGGCAGTGTGGTAAAATTACTGTGGGGGCAGTGTGGGGGAAATTACTATATGGAGGCAGTGTGGGAGAAATTACTGTGTGGGGCAAATACTATATGGGGCAGTGTGGGGGAAATTACTGTATGGGGAAGTGTGGGGGAAATTACTATGGGGGCAGTGTGGGGAAATTACTGTGTGGGGCAAATGACTAATTACTATATGGGGGCAATGTGTGGGAAAGTTCCTGTGTGGGGGCAGTGTGGGAGAAATTACTGTATGGGGCAGTGTGGTGGAAATTACTGTATGGGGGCAGTGTGAGGGAAATTTACTGTGTGTTGGGGGGGGAAATTACTGTGGGGGGATTACTATGGGGGCAGTGTGGGGGAAATAACTATATGGGGCATTGTGAGGGGAATTACTGTGTGTTGGGGACAAATTACTATGGGGGGATTACTATGGGGGCAGTGTGGGGGAAATTACTATATGGGGCAGCGTGGGGGGGGCGTTGCTATTGGGGAGGCACTGTAGGGGCAATTCTATTATTTCTGGAGACACTATACAGGGATTATTACCTGGAGCACAATATAGGGTGTTATTACTGGGGGCACTCTAGGGGACATTATAGCTGCTGTAGACACCAGGGACATTTGGGGTAATTTATCAAACTGGTGTAAAGTAGAACTGGCTTAGTTGCTCATGGAAGCCAATCAGATTCCACCTTTCATTTTTGACAGCTCTTTTGGAAATATATTATGTCTACTGGGGTCACTACTTTTTCAGCAGTATAGTACCTGGGGCATTGGGGGGAACAACGGGCACAGTATTGGGGGTGCAGCAGGATGACACTGTGGGGACACCAGGATGGGGAGGTTGATGGAAAAACTGAGAAATCTAATGTGTCTGTGTTACAAACTCTGTAGAGACGAGATGCGGCTGAAAGAATTTGTCATGGCGGTCTAGCGGAGGAGAAGAGGAAAGAGAAGGTCTACATGACAGGAGATGTCCCTGGATGTAAGAGGTATGTGGTCAAGTATTGGGGGAGAAGAGGTGCCAGAGAAAGGACCCACCTCGGGTGCCAAACTGGGAGTACAAACTGGCCTCATATCTGGAGAAACTCCCCAATCCAAGAGACCGACAGATCCTGAGCTGCTACAGACTGAGTGCCCACAGCCTGCTTATTGAATCCGGGCATCACCGACAGAGGTACAAGCCAAGGGAGAGCAGACTGTGTCAGCAGTGCAACCAAGAGGCCGTGGAGGATGAGGCTCATTTCCTGCTGCGGTGCCCAAAATACTTAGCAGTGAGGGATTCTCACTTCAGGAGACTGTCTGATCTCTGCCCAGGCTTCACCTCCATGGAGGAGGAAGAGAGACTCACCATACTGCTGGGGGAAGAGGAGAACACAGCGACCATAGCAGCACAATATATTACTGCCTGCCATAAACTGAGAGGAGGCTGATATACCATGGACACTCCACCCTGGATGTGTCCCCATCCCCCAAACTTACCCTATACCCCCACCCTGGACGTGTCCTCATTCCCCAACCCTACCCAATTATTTCCCACTTGCTTTGGCAATGCTAAAATGTATTTAGCCCTGCCAATAAAGATTATTTGATTTGCTAGATAGTTAGATATGGGATAGATAGATAGATAGATAGATAGATAGATAGATAGATAGATAGATAGATAGATATGGGATGGATAGATAGATAGATAGATAGATATGGGATGGATAGATGGATAGAATAGATAGATGATAGATAGATAGATAGATAGATAGATAGATAGATAGATAGATAGATAGATAGATAGATACTTCTTCAGCTCCATGGAGGAGGAAGAGAAACTGCACATCCTGCTGGGAGAGGAAGAGAACACTGTGGACATAGCATCACAATATATCAGTGCCTGCCACAGACTGAGAGGAGCGTGTCCGCACCGGAGTGTGTCCGCGCCCCTCCCCCCGTCATGATATGCCACAGACTCCTATACACCGACCCCGGGTGTGTCCCCATTTCTCAACCCTCTATTTCCCACGTGCTTTGGTAATACTAATGTATAATTTCGACCTGCCAATTAAGCTTTTTTGATTGATTGATTGATTGATTAATAGATAGATAGACAAGGTTCCCCATTGCATGGTCCTATAGGTTTAATGAAAACCCAGGAGAACAAATAAGGAACAGAATTTTTTAACTTTCAATCAAGTCTTATTAATACTGTTTATTGGATAGATAATAGATAGATAATAGATAGATAGATAATAGATAGATAATAGATAGATAGATAATAGATAGATAATAGATAGACAGATAAATTGACTGATAAATTGGTAAATTCATAACTTTGTGGAGCGCCCCTCCCCCCACCACCACTACTTTTTACTCTTTTACAAACTGACAGACATGTCACCAGAAAAGAGGTACAAATACATTAACAGACGTGACCCAGGACCTTATTACCTCTACAGAACTACAGTGCGGCCCCCAGGAAACTGCTGAGGGTGCAGGGCTTTATTCAGGGGTGCTGTCATATGGCGGCATGATTGTCAGCTGACACTACTGTGTATTACAGACGTGTAGCAGTGATTGACACTAGTATTACTTATCTGAAGGAGCCGCTGATTCCCTGGCGCTGTACATCCAGACAGGGTTACACAAGTATAAAATACAACAGACTGCTGCAGAGGATTTCACGCACTTATATAGCGCTGACATATTCTGCTCTTTACAGACATTATCATCTCTCGCTGTCCCCAATCTAAGTTCCCTCTCAGTATATCTTTGCCGCAGCTTAGTCCTCCGACCACCAGAGAGTCGGTATTTTGGGCTTCTCATTTTCATGCATTTCTATTATTTCTTTTGCGTGTTGTTGAATAGAAGTAGCAGAGATGACTTTGTCATTTAACTCCTTGGCACTGCGTTAGGCCTCTTGCACACAAATTTTTTTTTTTTTCTGTTTACATTCCGTTTTTTTGCGTTCCGCATACGGAACCATTCATTTCAATAGATCCGCAAAAAATACGGAAGGCACTCCATATGCCTTCCGTTTCCGTATTTCCATTTTCCCATTCCGTTCAAAGATAGAACATGTCCTATTTTTGTCCGCATAAGGCCTCTTGCACACGACCGTATGGCTTTTTCTGTATTTTGCGGTCCGCAAAAAACGGATCCGCAAAAAATACGGATGACGTCCTTGTACATTCTGTTTTTTGCAGAACGGAACAGCTGGCCCCTGATAGAAGAGTACAATCCTTGTCCGTTAGGCTACATGCACACGAATGTATTTTGTTTCCGTGTCCGTTCCGTTTTTTTTGCGGATAGGATGCGGACCCATTCATTTCAATGGGTGCGCAAAAAACGCGGACAGAACACCGTGGGCTCTCTGCATCAGTATGTCCGTTCCGTTGCTCAGCCCAAAAAATTGTGCATGTCCTATTTTTTTCTAGTTTGCGGAGAAGGATAGGCATTATTACAATGGAACCGCAAAAAAAAAGGATCCGCAAAAAAAACCTGATGCCATATGGAACATCATCCATTTTTTTGGCAGACCGCAAAACACATACGGTCGTGTGCATGTAGCCTTATGTGGACAATAATAGGACATGTTCTATCTTTGAACGGAACGGAAAAACGGAAATACGGAAACGGAAGTCATATGGAGTACCTTCCATATTTTTTGCGGATCCATCAAAATGAATGGTTCCGCATACGGTCCGGAACGGAAAAAAAACAGAACGTAAACGGAAAAAAAAAACGTTTGTGTGCAAGAGGACTAACAGACAAGGATAGTACTGTTCTATCAGGGGCCAGCTGTTCCGTTCCGCAAAAAAACGGTAAGCACATGGACGTCATCCCTATTTATTGGGGATGAGTTTTTTGCGGACCGCAAAATACTGAAAAAGCCATACGGTCGTGTGCAAGAGGCCTTATTTGTACATTGTGATAACTTTGTGCCACCTGACAAACTCTGCTCTGCTACGTTAAATCTTCACAATCTATAAACGATTGACGGCAGATATACACTATGGAGTTCGCCTACTCGGCTGGAAGTCGCTTCCACGTGTCCACTACTCTTCCTAATCTAAGTGGCTGCAATGACTTCTTAATATACATCATAGTGGAATAAGGAAACTACAACTTACCTGCTGGTTATGATGGTGGTGGTAGTACGCTGATGTACAAGCTGCTGTGCCAGGCAGATACTGGTGCATGCCATACACTTGGTGATGATACATAACATCCAGACAACTCATTGCAGGACTGCCAGTCAGGTACTCCCCCCGAAGAAGTCTTATCCTATGAGCGGCTCGGTGAGCCCAGCAGAGTCCTTGCTCCTGGATGCTCCCTCCATATGTCCCTTATAGAGGAGCAGGCTGAGGAGACAGGCAGCAGCATTAGCATGCACACAATAGACATGCCACACACCGGCCAATAGGCAGCTCGGCTCTGTGCACACAGGACGGGGGGCTCATCTGCACCACTGCATAGGGCTGGGGGCAGGGACCACTCTCTGTGCATCTCACTGGAGGAAAGTTTGACATTGGGCTGCGCTGCGATTGGCTGCCAGGGAGGAGAGGAGGGATCCTGGCTTTCACTTGATGATTCCGGGTGAAGTTTCCAGAGGCTGAGTGCCATCTGTCTGTACGGGCAGACGACACACCGCAGAGGAATAATCATCCTTATTTATATAGCACCGACATATTCTGCAGCGCTTTACAAAACAAGATCACTCGAGTCATTCATACAATAGGAATGAGGGTTCTGCTCACAAGAGCTTACAATCTAGGATGAAGTAGGGGCGACCTGTAAGGTGGTAGGATTTGTTACGTATAATGGTCCAGCCATCTTTTACTCTAAAAGGAAGGGGGGGGGGATATAAAAAGCTGCGTGAGCCAGTATCTCCGTATATTAGGGTGAAAGGGGTGCGCAGGATAGTGTGGAATGAGGGGGGACATTTATCATCTAGAGAAAGTTAAAGGGGCTTTCTGACCCCTGAAATGGGAAGCGAGGTAAGTACATTGTGCGTGAGGGGCCCGCGGGCTTACGGGGGGGGGGCACTTCAGGGGTCAGATAACCCCTTTAATACAAGGCACTTACTACTATAGTGTGATTGTCCATATTGCCTCCTTTGCTGGATGGATTCATTTTTCCATCTCATTATACACTGCTCATTTCCATGGTTATGAACACCCTACAATCCAGCAGCGGTGGTCGTGCTTGCACACTATAGGACAAAAAACTGTGGTCTTTCCGGTGGCCTGGACCGTGAAATCGCGGAGCGCACATAGGCACACAAGCGCATCCTGGCCACCTCATATAGGCGCTGCAGCGGTGGCTGTAATCCCTGGATACAAGAAGTGTATAATGCAACGGATTTGGCAAATGACTAAACGGAGGCAAATGGACCGTATTGACTATGATGTGGTTTGTTCGGGAGTGCGCCATGTTTTAGCAGAACAAAAAAGAAATACTGCATGCAGGACTTTATTTTATCCTCACTTTTTGACTGAATCTGCAAAATAAGCCCCAAACGGCTTCTGACTTAAATATGAACAAGCCAACAAGTGCAAAAAAAGCAGAATATAAATAAGGGCGCATGCGCTGTATCATGGATACTGCACATATAATACAGTCTATATAATAAAAAATATAATATATAATATGTGTGCCTATATTTCTAAGGAAGAAGAACGAGAAAAGATAAGTAAGACGAGAAGAGAGGAAACCAGAAGTGAAAGGGTGCTGAGAAGTAGGAGCTCAGCTTTGATGTGTAGCTAGTCTTTCCGTTAGATTCAGGGTGCTGCCCTCCTCCTGTATCTACAGTAAATACCCTGAACAAAGCAGAGTAGCTTTTTGGCACCAGCTCTGGCATCATGCGCCAGGTGTCATGTCCCCAAAACCTCTTCTTCCCAGATTCCCCCTGTCATATGTATCTCAGTAGCTTTACCTTAAAGGGGCTTTCCAGGAATAGTCACTTTTTATCTAATGCCCATAGCCTGCCTCTGTAAGCAGAAGATTCACACTTACCTGCCCCCCGCTGCTGTTTACATCCGATGCTGCATGGACATGGTCACATACTCAACCACAGCCAAAAACTGTAATATGGTCACAAGTGGCACATTACTGCTGAAGCCAATGATTGGCTTCAGTGGAGCATGTGACCATATTAATACAGCACCGGATGTAAACACTAGGGGGGCCAGAACATGGACATAGCGAAGGCAACATGGGGGACCGGAGCGGCGGCGAGTCGGTAAGTATGAATCTTCTGTTTTACGGAGGCAGCTGCAGGTTTTAGATAAAAAGCTATTATTCCTTGAAGACCCCTTTAAGTCCTAAGGAAAGACACAGATTGTGATATGATCATAGGATCTGCCATATCCTAGATATTAGAGATGAGCGAATAATTTCTGAAATTCAGAAATTGCACTGGAATTTTTCAAAAATTGTGATTCTGTTACAGAGATGGTGTGTGCCCACTACCGCTCCACACCTCCAAGTGGGCATGGCCACTGCTCTGTTCACCTGCTCTGTTGCTTCTGTGTTCCGGCGGCTTGGACTCTCCTCCTACTACCCAGTGAGCCTGGCCACCAGGCCCCGCTGGTTGAGGCCTGATTTTGTTGTGCCTCTAGATCATGTGTGTTCTTAAAGGGACAGTGCATGTGCCATCCTTTTGCCCAGCCAAGGGGTACCGAAGGAACCATCATCTATGGGAAAGTACCTGAGCAAAAGGTTCTATCATGCTAGGTTCCTGCAAAGGTGTGCTGATTACATTTGTCTGTACACATACCTACTTCTGCTTGTTTCCTGGATTTGACCCTTTGCTGCCTGACCTGACCTCTGCCTGTTCTTCATTCTGATCAAGAGCCACCCACCATGACCCTCAACATGCTTATATGATTGCATGAACTCTGTCTGTCTTGATCTCAACCTGTCCCTAACTACAGTTTTATCTGTCTCCTCTATGCTCCGCGCTGGTACAGTATCTCTTGGCCCCCGTGGTTAGGCAGTCACTTAAACAGAGACTACTCTAAGAGGTAGCAGCCAGGTGGTTCCTCTACAGCAAAGTTCAGAACCCTGCACAGTGGTTAGAGGGAGGCCATTTAAATGAAGACCATAGAATTACCCCAAGACATATCTGTTCAAGCAACACAGTGCACCCAGTACCGATTTATAACAGATTCTTTAGATCAGAAATTTTGTGTGATTCAGTTTGGGAAAATTGGAAAGCTAAAGAGAGACTTTTCCAGGCAATTAGAGCACTTTTGATTTGGGTGGAATCTATTCGGACTTGAATTGAAAAGAACGGGCAACTTGGCCAAATCGCCCAGAATCAAAATTTCAGAAATTCACTCATCTCTACAAATGAAGATACAACGAGGGGTGTATACAATATGTTGTTTACAGGTGGATACATATGTAGCATGCACATATTTGACAGACAATGGTCACCTTTATTATAGCATGCGTAATTAAGTGTACATAGGTTATGCTGCCATTCTGTACACATAACTAATGCCACTATACTGTCAACATTCTCACTATACAGTACACAGCAGACCCATAAAATGACAGCCAGGATACAATATAAAGAGCATATAGCCTGGTAGGGTTGATCATGCTGATTAAAACAATACCTTAGTTATCTTTGCACATAGCAGCGATCCTGAGATATCAGCATTTATATGATTATGCTAATTAGCTCTTTCGATCACCAAGGGGCTGGGAAGAAGACTTGGAGCACCGCTATTCTAATGCCCATCTCCTCTGTGCACACCTCCTTCCCCGTAGATTGGCAGGGCTAGACATGTCATCCAGCCCAAAATTCAGACACCACCAATATCATCCTTATGTAAAAACTTCTTGAGCCCCTCAAAATAAAAAACGCTCTCAGTGAAGCCGACAAAGTTAGTCCACCTGGAAATAGAGGCGCTAGCAGCTTAGCTGAAATCAGAGGAGCACAGCTGCTGGGAGGATGGTGAGGTGAGTAGTCTCTCCTGCCTGAACAGCCCTCTCTCCGCTGCCACCAAGGAGTGCCGGGACCTGCATGTAATCCATAGCACACGCTGTTCCCAATGACTTCATCTGCATTATTAGTGGTTCCAGACCGCTGGACCACCAATGACTATATTTTACATTGTAAGACCACTCTGCCACCAGCATTTCTTTCTTTTTTTCTTTTTTTTGAGGGGCTCAAGAATTTTGCACATAAGGATGATATTGGGGGTGTCTGAATTCAGGTCTTGACGACATGTGTCTAGCCCTGTGAATCAAAGGAGGGGGCGCGCACAAAGGAGATAGGTGTTAGAATAGTGGTGATCAAAGCCTCTGCCAGCCATCATTAGCGTAATAATAAAAATGCTCAGGAACTCTGCTACGAACAAAGATCACTAAAGTATTGTTTTAATCAGCATGATCAACTCTACCAAAGTATATTTTTTCATGTCATTTATCCATAGACATTGCTATAGGGGGAAAATTTTTTTTTAAAAAATTCGGAAAAAAAGTAGATGTGTGGCTAAAAAAAAACATCCCCAAAAAGCTGCTTCCAAAAAAAAAAAAACTGCATGTGTTTAATGCCATTTTTTTTCACAAGCCAAAAAAGGCCCCAAGAACCCCAGTGAATGGAAGTTCCCTGAAAGGGGATGTCACCAGGTGCAGCATAAAGAACGACAGTGCTAGCAGTACTCTTCATTAAAGGGGTTATCCAGTGATTCATGTAAAAAATGGATATCCAATATCATATAGTGCACGGCAATCTCTAGAACCAGCCCTGTACCTCGCATGGATCCAGAGAGATCCCCATGCATTGCTCTGCTAGATTTATTTCAAGCTGGCAGCTTAGTGTGTGTGCACTTTGAGGGGATGTGTCCCTTCTGCTGCAGCTGATGGCAGTAGAAGGATGGAACTGAGCATGTGTGTAATAAACTTATCTGTCCGGGCTCTAGGGGCTCAATCCTCAACTTTGGCATGGCTGCGCTGGGAGAGACGCGCTGCTGAGCCACATCCCCAGTGACGCGGCTGCGTCCTTAGTTACTGGTCGCAATGCTCTGCTTTCTCCCCACAGCATGCGTGCGCAGTGGGCAGAATGACAGCCCATCTGTCCTATTACCTTTTTTGTTTGGTGGTTGACTTATGGAGAGTCAGGTCACCGGACCAATCAGTTTCTGGTCGGGGTATCAGGCCCTCTATTTAAATTCCCTATTCTAATGGAACCATTGCCAGTGATAGTCTTTTGGCTCACTAGCGTTGTTCCTGGTTTCCTGTTCTTGGTTTGCGGATTGATATTCTGTGCTTCTGCCAACGGCTTGACCCCTGGCTCTTCGTTTTTTGGTTTTGGTACTGCGTAGCCCATCTGGTTCTGACCCATTTCTGATGACTTTGTGTCTGTCTGTGTGTTGTAGTTTGTCTCTGCACCTATATAGAGAAGGGACAGTCGTCCAGTTGCGGTTCTGCCGTTTTGCAAATAGGTAGGGATAGTAAGGTTGGTTTAGCACACGGACTCACTGTCCTCGTCTGTCCCTGCTCTTAAATTGTGCTTCCATTTCAGTGAGCAGGACAGAGAAAATGAAAAAGGAGAAAACAGCAGGTGGCGCTATACAGATAGATTTCAGTGAATAACACAGTGGGTATACACATTTTTTTAATTACATGCAAATACTAAAGTATTTAGCTCCAGGTGCTGGGTTTGAAAAATGTCGAATATTTTTTGTGGAACAACCCCTTTAAATCACACTTTGCTAGCTGCACAAGAGCGGAGTCCAGAGTCCTTGTATTTGTGATCGGCAGGTTAACCCCAGCTTCCCAAATCTATGCATAGGGAGAAAGCTGTTCTGACCCATTTCTGACAACTTTGCCTTTCTGTCTGTCTGTCTGTGTGTTGTAGTTTGTCTCTGCACCTATATAGAGAAGGGACAGTCGTCCAGTTGCGGTTTTGCCATTTTACAATTTGGTAAGGAGAGTAGGGTGGGTTTAGTACAGGGACTCACTGTCCTCGTCTGTCCCTGCTCTTAAATTGTTCTTCCATTGCAGTGAGCAGGATAGAGAAATTATAAAAGGAGAAAACAGCAGGTGGCGCTATACAGATAGATTTCAGTGAATAACTCAGTGGGCATACTAGTTTTTTAATTACATGCAAATACTAAAGTATTCAGGTTTGAAAAAATGTAGAATATTTTTTGTGGAACAACCCCTTTAAATTACACTTTGTTAGCTGCACAAGAGCAGAGTCCAGAGTCCTTGTATTTGTGATCAGCAGGTTAACCCCACCTTCCCAAATCTACAGTATGCATAGAGAGAAAGCTGTCAATCAGTGACAGTGGAGGGGCCGGGAGCCAGCAACTCATGATTATGAGTTCCACTGTAGGAAATATATTGTGATTTTACGAGCACTGCAAGAAAAAGTTAGTGACCCAGAGCTTGGATCAGGAAGTCTTTATGACGCCGTCAACTTAGATATTGAAGGTGTATCATCAGTATCCGACCGGTGGAGGTCCAACACCTAGCACCCCCACCGATCAGTTCTTTTTTAAATCTGCCAGTGCCAGAAACTGTACAGTGGGAGCACAGGGTTCCATCCATAATGTAAGGGCAGTGTCAGGGCATTTCAGCTCAGCTCCCATTTAAATGACTGGAGCCGGACACTACACTATGGATGGAGTCTTCCATTCACTGCATAATTTCCAGTGCCTGCCCGAAATAGCTGATCGGTGGGCTTGTTGCATGTTGTTAAAAGTGATACAATATGACATAATCCCACATTAATATCACATATTACAGAACAGGAAATCTCAGCTTCAGGACAATCTGGCCATAAAAAGTTTTACAACTCAGTGGAAAATTGTAAATCTTCTAAGTACAGAAAGAAGAGTATCACCACCTGTTGGACACAAGCGGTACTGCAACACCTTTTATACCGTACAGAAAATGTTCAAAGGTCTTTTCCTCATTACTGGGGATTGCAGACAAGAAAGGGAACAGGTACAGCACATCTTTACCCTGCACCATGTTTTTTTTCCATTAACCCTTTTCAGATGTTATTTTACTTTACAACAGATTAGCTGCAGTGCCCCCATCACAGTTTTAGCCACATTGTAACAAAGTCAGCCACAGTCAGTTACAGTGATATTAGCAAGCGACAAGTGCGAAAGTGCCGCCATAACAGTGCCATCACAGATCTAGTAGTCACAGATCCCCCACAACATTGAAAGCAATGGTGACCTCATAAAATTTAAATGAAATGAAAATAAAAATAAAATAATTATTTATAATTATCTATAACAGAGGCAGCTCTGGCATACATACAGTAGACAGCTAAAGTGCCCTCACAACAGTGACAGACACATCATCTTCATATTAGAGCCTGTCACAGTATCCCCATCACAGTAAGACTGAGAGCGCTCAGTCTGGTCCCCCCTCTGCTCTGGGTCTCACCATATGCAGTACCTAAGGACCGCACGGCGGTTTCTGGTTTTGGCTGTTGGGACCATGCGATCTGGACAGAAGGAAAATACCTGCATGGTGCACAATATAAAACCGCTATCAGGCTTGAGTAACTGCAATGTTGCTTAAAGAGGTCGCCCAAGAGTTTGATATTGATGGCCTGTCTGTAGGCTAAGCCATCACTACCTTGTTTTCAGGGGCCCGACACCCCGCACCCCCGCGATCAGGTGTTTCATTGCAGCTCTGAAGCCAGAAGTCAGCGCTGGAGCAGCACAGCTCCATCTATTGTGTAGCTGCCTGAGCCGACAACTGCAGCGCTGCCAGATTATAATGGCGACCGGTGGAGATGCAGCAGCATTTAGGCAAATATACAGAGAATTGTATGGGCGAAAACCACTGTGCTCATAGTTAATGAGGCCAGGTGGCAACGTTTAAGCTTCTTCTGGCAATGCGGGAATGCTGAGAGATCCAGCAGGATGTTCCCTGCCCGATCCTAAGCGCTAGTGGGAAAGTAGCCGAACACAACAATTGCTAGAGGACAGACACTAATCCACAGTTAAAAACCGCTCTGTGATAGATATAATATGGACACTGTCTATCTCACTGTCCTACGTCAGACGCAGCACCATGTTAAGACATAGGGCACAGTTCATTGAGCAGGTAACCCTGTCTGCAGATGCAGGGCGGTAAGGCCGACCATTACTGTATAATTAAACCTGTGGACATGCTGCCTGCTATGTGTGAGCATGGTGCTCAGTCTGAGGATGCAGGACTGTCAGATACATAGGGGCACATTTATTAAGACTTGCCTCTCTGGTGGCCGGGACTGTGGGAGCCGCATAGGCGGGTGCTTTTTTCTATAGTCTGCAAGCATGACCACTGCTGATAGATTGTAGGGTGGTCGTAACCATGGAAACAAGCAGTGTATAATGTGATGGAAAAATTAATCCAGCCCAAAGGGGTGTTACAATTAAAGTAAAAGTGCGCCCCTCTTTAGGGGTAGTGATGTGACGCCCTAGGCGGGTGCCTACCCTCGCCTACCCTGGTCAGTTTGTATTAGAGTCACTACTGGCAGCAATTTCTGCTTTGTCTATATGAATACAAGGGATTCATTACTTTTTATGGCTGATGTAGGTAAAATGTGGGACAAAAAACTTAATTTGGGTTTTGATCCCTTCCAGACACCAGGGCCTGGGTGCTGCGTGTATTTTTGCACCCCCTACAGCTATACCCCTGGATTTTATAGAAGCAACCAGTTCCCATCCCCTTCTTGTGTTACTGTTATAAGAACATATTCCAAGTGTCAGCAATCTGCTAATCCTCAGGTCATAAGTTATCGATCTGAACTAGGCATGGTCCAGTCCGGCGCACTACACGTCTCAATTCACACTGCAGAAATTTCTGTGACTGTCCCATTTACCTGAATAGGGTTTGCAGAAATCCATGTTCTTGCCACCAACACAACCCTATTCAAATGAATGGAACTTATTTTTAGTTGCAAAAATATCTGCAATAAATTTAACGCATGTCAATATCCCTTACATGTCTGCCCGAAAACTCAAACGGGTTGTTGGGGCTTTTACTATTGATAATCAATATCAGATCGGCAGGGTCCGACACTTGGCACCCCAGGCAACAGGAAGAGCGCACGTGCCGTCTCCCTTCTCTCTTCCTGTACGCTGCTGCTGTCTATGGCAAAGACCCGGACAACCCCTTTAATATATATACCGTAATTATACTGTATATATTTGAGTACCTACTTATGTCAGACACACAGGTTGCCGCACGAGTAACAAGAGATTATACCTGACCGTATTAATTTACTTGTAGCAGAGTAAGATATGCAGATGTGCAGATGCAGATACCATCATTTATGGTCAGTGAGTGACAATTACCAGTAAACAACTGGATCTGGGTAATTTGTAGCCTGGGCAGCACAGATTAGCTCCCAGAAGGTTTGTAAATCAGCCTGACGTTAAGCTCAGAGTAAAAGACTATTATTTTTATGCACTTTAAGTTTGGACAACGTATAATTAACCTTCGATATATGTTTCAGTATAATTGCAGTGCACACAGGTATCAGTGAATCCACTTATGTATTTTCCAGAAAACCTATTACATTACTACCGTTTGATATTATATAGAGATCCACTTAAAGGGAGGCTTACATTGGAATTTAAGGGGTTGACTGAATTAAAGGGCTTCTGTCTAGTGTTGATCAAGCACCAAAGTGCTCGGGTGCTCGAGTAGAACACCTCGGAATGCTTGGGTGCGCTACAGAGCACCCAAGCACAATGGAAGTCAATGGGAGAACCTGAGCATTAAACCAGGCACCCCCTGCTCTGAAGGGGGGAGGGTGTCTGGTTCATAGTAATAAATCAGAAATTGAGGGAAACACCACTGAAATGGTTTGGGAACAGAATGGGGAGGATGTCTGGATACATCTTGTACTCCCAGGTCGCTGCTGGGAACGATGTTGTCCGAGTAGTACGTCACTTTTACAGACTACAGACTGACAATAATACGCACCAAACCGAAGATAAAATCGATTTTAGAGGAAAAATTGTTAGGAAACATTCTTTCCTGTATATTTACTTGTATATAAAGTGCAAGTGCTGCCAAAAATTACAAGGAAGAGGCATTCCGATACAACCTGTATATCACATAAAGGATGGCCTCATTCACATTGTGGTACAATAGTTCAGGTAGTGGGACTCCTACACTCATAAAGCCTATGCACTAAGTAAAAGAGCTGCCAAAAATTACAAGGAACCGGTACTCGAATACACCCTTTATTACACATAAAGGAGGGCATCATACACACCCTTGAAAAATTATGATTGATGGTGTGCTGGTGACCCTCAAAAACATTAGGAGCAAGGGCCTGTTGGTGACCCTCTAAAATCTTAGGGGCGAGGGCCTGCTGCTGATCTGACCATCTAAAACATTAGGGGTGAGGGTCTGCTTCTGAGCTGACCATCTAAAACATTAGGGGTGAGGGCCTGCTGCTGAGCTGACCATCTAAAACATTTTGTGGACAAGGGCCTGCTGCCGAGCTGACCATCTAAAAAATGTTGTGGGTGAGGGCCTGCTGCCGAGCTAACCAATTAAAACATTTTGTGTGCGAGGGCCTGCTGCCGAGCTGGCCATCTAAAAAAAATTGTGGGTGAAGGCCTGCTGCTGAGCTGACCATCTAAAACATTTTGTGGACAAGGGTCTGCTGCTGAGCTGACCATCTAAAAAATGTTGTGGGCAAAGGCCTGCTGCCGAGCTGACCAATAAAATTTTTTTTGTGGGCGAGGGCCTGCTGCCGAGCTGACCATCTTTAAAATTTTGTGGGGAGGGCCTGCTGCCGAGCTGACCATTTAAAAACTTAGGGGTGAGGGTCTGCTGCTGAGCTGACCCTCTAAAACATTATGGTTGAGGGCCTGCTGGTGACCCTCAAAAACATTATGAACGAGGGCCTGCTCGTGATCCTCTAAAATGTTATGGGTAAGGGCCACCTAATAAGCATGTTGATATGATGGAGGAGGAGGAGGAGTACAAGAAAAGTGAGATTGAACCATATACCCTTTTAGTGGTGGAAGGGGTGCATGGGAATACAGTGTATTCAATGCACCATAAAAGCCATATTTAGAGTGCCTTTATGTTCAGCCGCTTTCCTCTGGTGGAGTAGAGAAGTCAGGGGCAATCCAGGCCTTCTTTATTAATAAAAGAGTCAACCGGTCAGCATTTTCAGTTGACAGGCGGATGCGCTTATCAGTTATTATGCATCCAGCAGCACGAAATACACGCTCTGACAAAACGCTGGTGGCGGGGCGGCAGCTTGGACACCCAGTAGATGTGAGGCACACAGGGATCACTGAGGATGCTGACACGGTCTGCTACGTACTCCTTCACCATCTTCAAAAATGTTTCCCTCCTTGTGTTACTAGGCCACGCATCAGGTTGAGGGTGCTACGTACTTTGCAGCCAGCGTTGTCAGCTGGAAATGTTTGGAGTAATTTTTCCACAAGGACCACGCATCAGGTTGAGGGTGCTGGCGGGGTGTCATAAAACTGTCCCAGGCCTTGGAGAGTGTTGTCCTGCCTCTGTTGGAACTGCTGTGTGTTCCTGTCGTCTCCGCTCCTCGGTTGGCCAAGGAACTACATACTTTGCAGCCAGCGTTGTCAGCTGGAAATGTTTGGAGAAATTTTTCCACAAGGACTTTCTGGTATTGCACCATTTTGCTTGTCCTCTCCACCACAGGAATGAGAGATGAAAAGTTCTCTTTGTAGCAAGCGTCAAAAAGGTTGAACAATCAGTAATCGGTGTTGGCCAAAATGCGTACAACGTGAGGGTCACGGAAAAGGCAGCATAAAAAAAGTCAGCCATGTGTGCCAGAGTCCCAATAGACAAGACTTCGCAGTCCTCATTAGGAGGATGACTCTCAATCTCCTTATCCTCTTCCTCCTCTTCTACCCATCCACGATGAACAGATGGAATTAAACTTCCATGGGTACTACCCTCTGTAGCGGAGGCAACGTCTCCTGCTCCTCCTCATCATCCAATTCACGCTGAGAAGAAGACGTTAGGGTGGTCTGGCTATCACCCTGTGTACCTTTTTCCCCCATTTCCACCTCTTCCACATGCAAAGCGTCCGCTTTAATTGTGATCAGAGAGCGTTTGAGAAGACACAGAAGTGGGATGGTTACGCTGATAATAGCCGCTCACCATCTGTGTTGATTCCTCAAAGTTGCATAAAACCTCACAGAGGTCAGACATCAATGCCAACTCGCCACTTGTGAAGAGCGGAAGCTGACTGGAAAGGCGACGACCATATTGCAGTTGGTATTCCACTACTGCCCTCTGCAGCTTACAAAGCCTGGCCAACATGTGGAACGTTGAGTTCCAGCGCGTGCTCACGTCACATTACAGTCGGTGAGCTGGCAATTTCAAGCGCTGTTGCAGCGTTTCCAGACCGGCAGAAGCTGTTGATGACTTGCGGAAATGTGCACACACTCGCCGCACATTCACCAGTAGCTCAGGCAAATTGGGGTAGGTTTTGAGAAACCGCTGAACCACTAGGTTGAACACGTGGGCTAGGCATGGTATGAGGGAGACCTTTCCGAGCTCCAAAGCCACCACCAAGGTACCGCCATTATCAGACACAACCATGCCTGGTCGTAGGTTGAGTGGCGAAAGCCACAGCTCAGTCTGGTCCCTTATCCCCTGCCACAGCTCTGCGGTGGTGTGCTGTTTGTCACCTAAGCAAATCAGTTTAAGCACGGCCTGTTGCCGCTTCCCCATTGCAGTGCTACACTGCTTCCAGCTACTGACTGATGGCTCACTGGTGCATCAGGATGAAAATTCAGAGGTGAAAGTGGAGGATGAGGAGGAGAAGAGGGGGTTGCAGCCACTAACGTAGGGGGCGGCGGAAACCCTGATGGTAGTAGGGCCCGCAATCCTTGGCGTCGGTAGCACCTGTGCCATCCCAGGGTACGACTCGCTCCCAGCCTCTACAACGTTCACCCAATGTGCCGTCAGGGAAATGTAGCGTCCCTGGCCTAAAGTACTTGTCCATGTGTCATTCGTTAAGTGGACCTTCCCAATAACTGCATTAGTCAGGGCACGGGTGATGTTATGCGACACATGGTGGTGTAAGGCTGGGACTGCACACCATGAAAAATATTGGCGGCTGGGGACAGAGTACCACAGGACAGCCACCACCATCAGGCTGCGGAAAGCCTCAGTGTCCACAAGCCTAAATGGCAACATTTTCAGGACCAGCAATTTAGAAAGGTGCGCATTTAGTGCTATGGTCTGTGGGTGGGTAGGTGGGTATTTGTGGTTTCGTACCCTGAAAGGGCAACTACAGTACCCTGAAAGATTATCAAAATTAGGGTTATTCACTTTAGAAAAAAGATGACTGAGGGGAGATCTAATTACCATGTACAGTCATGGCCAAAAGTTTTGAGAATTACATAAATATTGGAAATTGGAAAAGTTGCTGCTTAAGTTTTTATAATAGCAATTTGCATATACTCCAGAATGTTATGAAGAGTGATCAGATGAATTGCATAGTCGTTCTTTGCCATGAAAATTAACTTAAACCCAAAAAAAAATTTCCACTGCATTTCATTGCTGTCATTAACCACCTCAGCTCCCCTAGCTTAAACACCCATAATGACCAGACCACTTTTTACAATTCTGCACTACACTACTTTTACGGTTTATTGCTCGGTCATACAACTTACCACCCAGATGAATTTTACCTCCTTTTCTTCTCACTAATAGAGCTTTCATTTGGTGGTATTTCATTGCTGCTGACATTTTTACTTTTTTGTTATTAATCGAAATTTACCAAAATTTTTGCAAAAAAATGACATTTTTCACTTTCAGTTGTAAAATTTTTCCAAAAAAATAAATTTCTATATAAATTGTTCTCTAACTTTATTGTTCTACATGTCTTTGATAAAAAAAAATGCAATAAGTGTATATTTATTGGCTTGGGTAAAAGTTATAGCGTTTACAAACTATGGTACAAAAATGTGAATTTCCGCATTTTGAAGCAGCTCTGACTTTCTGAGCACCTGTCATGTTTCCTGAGGTTCTACAATGCCCAGACAGTAGAAAAACCCCTCAAATGACCCCATTTCGGAAAGTAGGCACCCTAAGGTATTCGCTGATGGGCATAGTGAGTTCATAGAACTTTTATTTTTTGTCACAAGTTAGCGGAAAATGATGATTTTATAATTTTTGTTTTCTTACAAAGTCTCATATTCCACTAACTTGTGACAAAAAATAAAAACTTCCATGAACTCACTATGCCCATCACGAAATACCTTGGGGTGTCTTCATTCCAAAATGGGGTCACTTGTTGGGTATTTATACTGCCCTGGCATTTTAGGGGCCCTAATGCGTGAGAAGTAGTCTGGAATGCAAATGCCTTAAAAAAATGCCCTGTGAAATCCTAAAGGTGCTCTTTAGAATTTGGGCCCCTTTGGGCACCTAGGCTGCAAAAAAGTGTCACACATGTGGTATCGCCGGACTCAGGAGAAGTAGGGCAATGTGTTTTGGGGTGTATTTTTACATATACCCATGCTGGGTGAGAGAAATATCTCTCTAAAAGACAACTTTTCCAATTTTTTATACAAAGTTGTCATTTGACAGAGATATTTCTCTCACCCAGCATGGGTATATGTAAAAAGACACCCCAAAACACATAGCCCTACTTCTCCTGAGTACGGCGATACCACATGTGTGACACTTTTTTGCAGCCTAGATGGGCAAAGGGGCCCAAATTCTAAAGAGCACCTTTAGGATTTCACAGGGCATTTTTAACACATTTGGATTTCAAACTACTTCTCACGCATTAGGGCCCCTAAAATGCCAGGGCAGTATAAATACCCCACAAGTGACCCCATTTTGGAAAGAAGACACCCCAAGGTATTCCGTGAGGGGCATGGTGAGTTCCTAGAAAAAAAAATTTTTAGGCACAAGTTAGCGGAAAATGATGATTTTTTAGATATTTTTTTTCTTACAAAGTCTCATATTCCACTAACTTGTGACAAAAAATAAAAACTTCTATGAACTCACTATGCCCATCACGAAATACCTTGGGGTGTCTTATTTCCAAAATAAGGTCGGGTAGTTATACTGCCCTGGCATTTTAGGGGCCCTAATGCGTGAGAAGTAGTTTGAAATCCAAATGTGTTAAAAATGCCCTGTGAAATCCTAAAGGTGCTCTTTAGAATTTGGGCCCCTTTGCCTACCTAGGCTGCAAAAAAGTGTCACACATGTGGTATCGCCGTACTCAGAAGAAGTAGGGCAATGTGTTTTGGGGTGTATTTTTGCATATACCCATGCTGGGTGAGAGTAATATCTCTCTAAAAGTCAACTTTTCCAATTTTTTTATACAAAGTTGTCATTTGACAGAGATATTTCTCTCACCCAGCATGGGTATATGTAAAAAGACACCCAAAAACACATTGCCCTACTTCTCCTGAGTACGGCGATACCATGTGTGACACTTTTTTGCAGCCTAGGTGCGCAAAGGGGCCCAAATTCCGTTTAGGAGGGCATTTTTAGACATTTGGATTCCAGACTTCTTCTCACGCTTTAGGGCCCCTAAAATGCCAGGGCAGTATAAATACCCCACATGTGACCCCATTTTGGAAATAAGACACCCCAAGGTATTCCGTGAGGGGCATTGCGAGTTCATAGAAGATTTTTTTTTTTTGCACAAGTTAGCGGAAATTTTTATTTTTTTTGATTTTTCTCATAAAGTCTCCCATTCTGCTAACGTGTGACAAAAAATAAAATCTCCCACGGACTCAATATGCCCCTCAGCGAATACCTTGGGGTGTCTACTTTCCAAAATGGGGTCACATGTGGGGTATTTATACTGCCCTGGCATTTTAGGGGCCCTAAAGCGTGAGAAGAAGTCTGGAATATAAATGTCAAAATTTTTTTACGTATTTGGATTCCGTGAGGGGTATGGTGAGTTGATGTGAGATTTTATTTTTTGTCACAAGTTAGTGGAATATGAGACTTTGTAATAAAAAAAATAAAAATAAAAAAAATCTATTTCCGCTAACTTTTGACAAAAAAATAAAGATCTTCTATGAACTCGCCATGCCCCTCAAAAGTGATCTTTTTATAGCGCGGCTGCGATTTTACGGTGTTTTTGCAGTGATCAGAAGAAAAAAAATTTCTGCCACTGCGGTGGGGCAGACTGAACGCAAGTGTGCGCACAAGATCAGGCCTGATCGGGCGAACACTGCGTTTTTTGTAGAGCCTATAGAACATGTCCTATTCTTGTCCGCAATAGCAGACAAGAAAAGGCATTTTCTATATATTTCTGGTAATGTGCGGATCCGCAAAATGCGGAAAGTAAATTGCCGGTGTCCGTGTTTTGCGGATCCATGGTGTCCGTTTTTCGCGGATCTGCAGTGTCCGTGTTATATGGAGCCTTACAGTGGAGTGATCATCGACAGGGGGGTGATCAGGGAGTCTATATGGGGTGATCACCCCCCTATAAGGCTCCATTCAGACGTCCGTATGTGTTTTGCGGATCCGTGGATCCGTGGATCCGCAAAACACATACGGACGTCTGAATGGAGCCTTACAGTGGGGTGATCAATGACAGGGGGGTGATCAGGGAGTCTATATGGGGTGATCACCCCCCTGTAAGGCTCCATTCAGACGTCCGTATGTGTTTTGCGGATCCGTTGATCCATGGATCCGTGGATCCGCAAAACACATATGGACGTCTGAATGTAGCCTTACAGGGGGTGATAAATGACAGGGGGGTGATCAGGGAGTCTATATGGGGTGATCGCCCCCCTGTAAGGCTCCATTCAGACGTCTGTATGTGTTTTGCGGATCCGTGGATCCGCGGATCCGCAAAACACATACGGACGTCTGAATGGAGCCTTACAGGGGGGTGATCAATGACAGCGGGGTGATCAGGGAGTCTATATGGGGTGATCACCCCCCTGTAAGGCTCCATTCAGACATCCGTATGTGTTTTGCGGATCCGTGGATCCGCAAAACACATATGTACGTCTGAATGTAGCCTTACAGGGGGGTGATAAATGACAGGGGGGTGATCAGGGAGTCTATATGGGGTGATCACCCCCCTGTAAGGCTCTATTCAGACGTCCGTATGTGTTTTGCGGGTCCGCGGATCCGTGGATCCGCAAAACACATATGGACGTCTGAATGTAGCCTTACAGGGGGGTGATAAATGACAGGGGGGTGATCAGGGAGTCTATATGGGGTGATCACCCCCTGTAAGGCTCCATTCAGATGTCCGTATGTCTTTTGCGGGTCCGTGGATCCGCGGATCCACAAAACACATACGGACGTCTGAATGGAGCCTTACAGGGGGGTGATCAATGACAGGGGGGTGATTAGGGAGTCTATATGGGGTGATCACCCCCCTGTAAGGCTCCATTCAGACATCCGTATGTGTTTTGCGGATCCGTGGATCCATGGATCTGTGGATCCGCAAAACACATACGGACGTCTGAATGGAGCCTTACAGGGGGGTGATCAATGACAGGGGGGTGATCAGGGAGTCTATATGGGGTGATCACCCCCCTGTCATTGATCACCCTCCTGTAAGGCTCCATTCAGATGTCCGTATGTGTTTTGCGGATCCGCAAAACACATACGGACGTCTGAATGCAGCCATACAGGGGGGTGATCAATGACAGGGGGGTGATCAGGGAGTCTATATGGGGTGATCACCCCCCTGTAAGGCTCCATTCAGACATCCGTATGTGTTTTGCGGATCCGTGGATCCGCAAAACACATACGGACGTCTGAATGGAGCCTTACAGGGGGGTGATCAATGACAGGGGGGTGATTAGGGAGTCTATATGGGGTGATCACCCCCCTGTAAGGCTCCATTCAGACATCCGTATGTGTTTTGCGGATCCGTGGATCCATGGATCTGTGGATCCGCAAAACACATACGAACGTCTGAATGGAGCCTTACAGGGGGGTGATCAATGACAGGGGGGTGATCAGGGAGTCTATATGGGGTGATCACCCCCCTGTCATTGATCACCCTCCTGTAAGGCTCCATTCAGATGTCCGTATGTGTTTTGCGGATCCGCAAAACACATACGGACGTCTGAATGCAGCCATACAGGGGGGTGATCAATGACAGGGGGGTGATCAGGGAGTCTATATGGGGTGATCACCCCCCTGTAAGGCTCCATTCAGACATCCGTATGTGTTTTGCGGATCCGTGGATCCGCAAAACACATACGGACGTCTGAATGGAGCCTTACAGGGGGGTGATCAATGACAGGGGGGTGATCAGGGAGTTTATATGGGGTGATCACCCCCCTGTCATTGATCACCCTCCTGTAAGGCTCCATTCAGACGTCCGTATGTGTTTTGCGGATCCGTGGATCCATGGATCCGCAGATCCGCAAAACACATACGGACGTCTGAATGGAGCCTTACAGGGGGTTGATCAATGACAGGGGGTGATCAGTGAATCTATATGGGGTGATCAGGGGTTAATAAGTGACGGGGGGGGGGTGTAGTGTGGTGGTGTTTGGTGCTTCTTTACAGAGCTGCCTGTGTCCTCTGGTGGTCGATCCAAGCAAAAGGGACCACCAGAGGACCAGGTAGCAGGTATATTAGACGCTGTTATCAAAACAGCCTCTAATATACCCTTTAGGGGTTAAAAAAATCGCATCTACAGCCTGCCAGCGAACGATCGCCGCTGGCAGGCTGCAGATCCACTCGTTTACCTTCGGTTCCTGTGAACGCACGCGCCTGTGTGCTAGCGTTCACAGGAAATCTCGCCTCTCGCGAGAGGACACGCCGGCGCGTCCAGGAGGAATAACAGGGCCGCCGCCAGGACGCAATCCTGCCTACGGCGGTCCTGTAGTGGTTAAAGGACCTGCTGAGATCATTTCAGTAATCGTCTTGTTAACTCAGGTGAGAATGTTGACAAGCACAAGGCTGGAGATCATTATGTCAGTCTGATTGGGTTAAAATGGCAGACTTGACATGTTAAAAGGAGGGTGATGCTTGAAATCATTGTTCTTCCATTGTTAACCATGGTGACCTGCAAAGAAACGCGTGCAGCCATCATTGTGTTGCATAAAAATGGCTTCACAGGCAAGGATATTGTGGCTACTAAGATTGCACTACAATCAACAATTTATAGGATTATCAAGAACTTCAAGGAAAGAGGTTCAATTCTTGTTAAGAAGGCTTCAGGGTGTCAAAGAAAGTCCAGCAAGCGCCAGGATCGTCTCCTAAAGAGGATTCAGCTGCGGGATCGGAGTGCCACCAGTGCAGAGCTTGCTCAGGAATGGCAGCAGGCAGGTGTGAGCGCATCTGCACACACAGTGAGGCGAAGACTTTTGGAAGATGGCCTGGTGTCAAGAAGGGCAGCAAAGAAGCCACTTCTCTCCAAAAAAAACCATCAGGGACAGATTGATCTTCTGCAGAAAGCTTGGTGAATGGACTGCTGAGGACTGGGGCAAAGTCATATTCTCCGATGAAGCCTCTTTCCGATTGTTTGGGGCATCTGGAAAAAGGCTTGTCCGGAGAAGAAAAGTTGAGCGCTACCATCAGTCCTGTGTCATGCCAACAGTAAAGCATCCTGAGACCATTCATGTGTGGGGTTGCTTCTCATCCAAGGGAGTGGGCTCACTGACAATTTTGCCCCAAAACACAGCCATGAATAAAGAATGGTACCAAAACACCCTCCAACAGCAACTTCTTCCAACAATCCAACAACAGTTTGGTGAAGAACAATGCATTTTCCAGCACGATGGAGCACCGTGCCATAAGGCAAAAGTGATACCTTAGTGGCTCGGGGACAAAAACGTTGACATTTTGGGTCCATGGCCTGGAAACTCCCCAGATCTTAATCGAGAACTTGTGGTCAATCCTCAAGAGGCGGGTGGACAAACAAAAACCCACTAATTCTGACAAACTCCAATAAGTGATTATGAAAGAATGGGTTGCTATCAGTCAGGAATTGGCCCAGAAGTTGATTGAGAGCATGCCCAGTCGAATTGCAGAGGTCCTGAAAAAGAAGGGCCAACACTGCAAATACTGACTGTTTGCATAAATGTCATGTAATTGTCGATAAAAGCCTTTGAAACATATGAAGTGCGTGTAATTGTATTTCACTACATCACAGAAACAACTGAAACAAAGATCTAAAAGCAGTTTAGCAGCAAACTTTGTGAAAACTAATATTTGTGTCATTCTCAAAACTTTTGGCCACGACTGTATAAATATATCAGGGGTCAGTACAGAGATCTATCCCATCATCTATTTATCCCCAGGACTGTGACTGTGATGAGGGGACATCCTCTGAGTCTGGAGGAAAGAAGGTTTTTACACAAACATAGAAGAGGATTCTTTACGGTAAGAGCAGTGAGACTATGGAACGCTCTGCCTGAGGAGGTGGTGATGGTGAGAACAATAAAGGAATTCAAGAGGGGCCTGGATGTATTTCTGGAGCGTAATAATATTACAGGCTATAGCTACAAGAGAGGGGTCGTTTATCCAGGGAGGTTTTCTGATTGCCTGATTGGAGTCGGGAAGGAATTTTTTTATTACCCTAAAGTGGGGAAAATTGGCTTCTACCTCACAGGTGTTTTTTTTGCCTTCCACTGGATCAACTTGTAGGATGACAGGCCGAACTGGATGGACAAATGTCTTTTTTCGGCCTTATGTACTACTATGTTACTATGTTCAAAGGCCTGGGGTATAGACATCGGTACCCTGCTCTGGGACACAGAAGTGGATGTGCTAGCTGATGGTGCTTGCGAAGGTCCAGGTGCATGGCGGGAGGCATCTGGGCCAGCACATCAGGGGATTGGCCAGCACATAACACAGGGGAAGATGATACAGTGGTGTGACCCGCAGGCACTGGTTGTGGACCCAGGCGTTCAGCCCACCTATTAGGGTGCTTTGATGCCATGTGGCGATCATGCTGGTGATGGTGAGGTTGCTAGTGTTCATGCCCCTGCTCATTTTGGTATGGCACAGGTTGCAAATGACAATTATTTTATTGTCCGCACTTTCCTAAAAAAAGCGCCAGGCTTCGGAACACCTACCCCTTGGCAAGGGAGATTGCCGCAAGGGGTGGCTCCGGGGAACAGTTACGGGCCTGTTTGGCCCGCCTTCTCCCTTTTGCCATACCACTGCCTCTTCCAGCCTGTTGCGGTACTGCAAATCCCTCCCTCTCTTTACTGCCATCCTCGCTCGGCTTGCCACCTTCCCAGTTTGGGTCAGTGACTTCCTCGCTCAGCACCTCATCTTCCACTTCCTCACTCTGGTCATCCTCCTGACTTGTTTATCTAGCAACAACCTCAGTTATTGACAACTGTGTCTCATCCTCATCATCCACCTCTTGAAACACTAATTGCCATTCCCCACCGTCATCTTCTTCTGACTGTGGACGCCCTGGAGTTTTGGAATCAGGGCACAAGATCTCCTCATGTCCCTCTTCAAGCGGGCTTGGCGAGAGGCCCAAATTAAGGAATGGCGATGAAAACAACTCCTCAGAATATCCGAATGTGGGATCACTTGTTTGCCAAGACTCTCCATGGTGGGTGGAAGGAGTATCAGGGTGAGGATTCTGTTGACCAAACTCTTGGCTACTGATACTGGACTTTGTGGAAGACAGGGTGGTGCTTATCCGACTGGAAGCATTATCTGCTGCAATCTAACAGACCACCTGGTCGCACTTGTCTGACTTTCAGAGTAGTGTCCTGCGCCGCCCTGCAAACTGGGACATGAAGCTAGGTATCGTGGATGAGTGTGTTTCTTGTGCTCTGGCAGCAGGCACAGTTTCGCCGCGCCCAGGGCCACGGCCTCTGCGTGCACCATCAGCAGCATGTCCACTTCCCCATCCCTTACTGCTCGCCTTGCGCATAGTAAATGGTATATATGCTTGCAAGTATGTCACACGTACAGTATCGCAGGTTTTGTAAGTGTATACGCAAATAAAGTACACAGAATTGTAAATAGGTATGATAGGCACACTCTCATATGTTGCTGCACGGAATAAATACAGAGACGGTGATAGTATTAAAATAGTGTGTTTATTTTTATATTTAAATATAAAAAGTGGGTATAAAATTTTGGTATAAAATGTTGATAGGGGTGGGGAGTCTTCTTTATTTCTTGGATGACTGAGTTGGGATTTAGGACGGAATATAGTGTTTGGGAATAAAGTGTTTAGTTGTGATTGTATGCCATGTTCAATTTTGCTGAATACATCAAGTGCCAAGTGCTAATTTAGTGCTGGGTACATAGATAGGCTGAGTACATAGATGTGTAGAGGTAAACTTATGTTGAATACATAAAGTGCCAGATTTGGCGTGTATACGCTGAATAAAGTGTCTGGTGCCTGTATTAGTGCTGAGTATATAGATATGCCGGGTATATGGATGTATATACACACTTGCACCGGATAAATCTTGACTGGGTATCAATTCTTGACTGGGTATCAGTTAGATGCTGAGTATATTTGAATTCAGTAAAAATAAGTGAGCTTCAGTGAGAATGTGTACATAAATATAAAGGCTTTGGTTTCAAATATTTCCTCAGGGTGGTTGGCCTGGTAGTAAGATTTGTATGTTAGTCTTATGAAGGTCATAAAAAAGTCACATAAGATCCCATAGGTAAAAAGTTGTAGAAAGATGAAAAAATTAAAATAAGAATAAAAATAAAAATGAAATGAGAATAATGTAATTGGTTCCGCTTTGGATCGGATATTGGATATATGGTACTTTACCGCTCCGCTGGGCATCTAAAACACAACTGCACTGACAACAAAAAATTTGAAGAAGAGGCAACATCCATGAAACAAAAATTCATAGAAACTGATTGACAACTCACTAGAAAAAGTAAGAAAAATGAACAGACAAGGATTCTTCAAAAACCAAGAAAAACCAACAAAACCTACACAACCAAATGAAGAAATGAGACTTATCTTACCCTACAACACACAGCACAAAACAATCGAAAAAATAATTACTAAACATTGGCATCACTTATTAAAAGATAAAATTATCGGCCCATTATTAAACACCACACCAACTATTGTATACACCAAAGCCCCCAATTTAGGAATCAAAATAGCACCAACCAGCAAACAAAATAAAAAGGGAATCACGAACAATTGGCTTTCAATAAAAGGATTTCACAGATGTGGCCTTTGCAGCAGTTGCAAAATGACCAAATTCCCTAAAAGAACAATAGAAGTTCATTCTACACAAAACTAATTTAGTCATCGCATCAACGACTGTTTAACATGCAACACCATGGATGTCATCTACATGTTCACATGTCCATGCAATAAACAATACATAGGCAGAACCAAAAGACCTTTGAAAAAGAGGATAGTAGAACACATTGCAAACATAAAAAAGGGATACGAACTACACTCAGTATCAAAGCACTACAAGATATACCACAATAGCGATCCAACATCATTAATATTCACAGCAATAGAGAAGATCCACAGACCTTGGAGGGGAGGAAACCACATAGAAAATATGTCTAAGGCTGAATCGAGACGAATATTCAAATTCGACACCATATCCCCAGCAGGCCTCAACGCAGAACTAGAGATTTTTGGATTTCTGTAACAGAGGGGTGGCCCCTTAGGGACAGGAAATACAGGTTCGGCTGTGTTACCCCCTCCTCCTATTCTCTTTTCACCCCTTACCTAATCAGTACTACAATCAAAACACAAAACTATCTCCAAAGCATTGGAATATAAACTGATAAAAGAATACATAAAGTCATCATAAGATAAAAAAAAGTATACCAAACACAAAAAAACCTCAAAAAACTAAAAACGCAAATAAAACGCAATGAAAATGCACTTGCGTTTTTATGACTAACACTCAGGTACTATATATGCCATCAATTACAGCCAAATGAAGGATCAAATAGTTACTGCAAGATGATCCAACTACATCCAAAACACAACAAACACATCAAAATGACACTTGAAACACACACTATAAGTTAACAGAAGCATACCAAACACAAAAGAACAAAAAAACTAAAATGCAAACAAAACGCAATGAAAACGCATATACGTTTTTTATGACCAACACTCATCTACTATATATCCCATCAAGTCCAACTAAATAAATGATCAAAAAATTATCAAACAAATTATTGCAAGATGATACAACTGCATACAACATTTAACTGCACATAATATCGAAAACATGAAAACACATAAGAACCGTACTTGAAGCGCACTTTTTTCATGAGAAAACCAATTTACAAAAAATTGCAAAAATACACACAGAAAAAAATGACAAAGGAACTATCATCCAAAGATTCCCACGGTCTACAATTCAAATAAGACCAAAAAACTCCAAATGCCCAAAATATAGCATTCAATTGAGATATATTAAGGAAAATACAACATTGCTTTCGAACAGGCTAATTCTTAATGTTCTGAAATAGACCAACTTTCAATATTTTAAAGCAAGTCGCCCGATTTCACGCATGTGATTATTACTACGTTTTATCCAGCAACTCGAACAAAACCAAAATCTAACAAAACCCAGTCCGGATCTTCGAGATCACCTAATTAGATAATTGTAACGCCCACTTTAGGACAACTGCTTAAAATACCCTGATTAGTTCCAGTACACTACTATAAGCCACTGAGGAAGGAGCAGTAAATAGGCTCCGAAGCGCGTTTGGTTAAAGTTAAAGTTATTCGAAATGATTCGAATTATTGCTTTTCTGAAAATATCAAAGAACTTAAAGCTTAAAGCCAATCACAAAGAGACAAAAGCTAAAAGCCAATTGCGATCCGACACTCCAAAAGCGAATTTCCAAAATTAAGGGCGTATCACAACCACCGCCAGGAGTGACGTGTTGCCCCACCTTGTCACGTGATATGCCACAACACACCCGCAACAGACCACGTGGGACACCTCGTAGGTCCTTGCAGGGCAAAGAAAGCGATCGATCGAACGAACGGAACAGCACACAGCGGAGCCGTAAAGTACCATATATCCAATATTCTAACCGGTCCAAAGCGGAACCAATTACATTATTCTCATTTCATTCTTATTTTTATTTTTTCATCTTTATACAACTTTTTACCTATGGGATCTTATGTGACTTTTTTATGACCTTCATAAGACTAACATACGAATCTTACTACCAGGCCAACCACCCTGAGGAAATATTTGAAACCAAAGCCTTTATATTTATGTACACATTTTCACTGAAGCTCACTTATTTTTACTGAATTCAAATATACTCAGCATCTAACTGATACCCAGCCAAGAATTGATACCCAGTCAAGATTTATCCGGTGCAAGTGTGTATATACATCCATATATCCGGCATATCTATACACTCAGCACTAATACAAGCACCAGACACTTTATTCAGCGTATACACGCCAAATCTGGCACTTTATGTATCCAACATAAGTTTACCTCTACACATCTATGTACTCAGCCTATCTATGTACCCAGCACTAAATGAGCACTTGGCACTTGATGTATTCAGCAAAATTGAACATGGCATACAATCACAACTAAACACTATATTCCCAAACACTATATTCCGTCCTAAATCCCAACTTAGTCATCCAAGAAATAAAGAAGACTCCCCACCCCTATCAACATTTTAGACTCACTTTTTATATTTAGATATAAAAATAAAACACACTATTTTAATACTATCACCGTCTCTGTATTTATTCCCTGCAGCAACATATGAGAGTGTGCCTGTCATACCTATTTACAATTCTTCTCTTACATTCAACGGCCTTTGGGTGTGCCGATGATAGAGCACCTCATTCCATAATCTTATGTAGACTGGTGAGCCACTGTATAACATCTATTTTGACAAAAGTACACAGAATGTCACTGATATTTAGGATGCACACACATTAAACAGGAGGTATAGCACAAGCAGGGGCGTTGATAGGCTAAAACATTCGGGGCCTGGGCCCCTGATGTTTTGTGCCAGGTTCCGAATGTACTACCTGCCAGGCAGATACAACTGTATTGCCGTCCTTAGGACGGCAATACAATTGAAAATAATGCTCTGCAAGATCTGAAGGACCTGTGATGACATCACAGGTCACGTGAGGAGTGCAGAAGGCAGGGATTGAGAAGGACCTGTGATGATGTCACCATCATGTGACCTGTGCAGGGGAGGACGGCAGTGAAGATGAGAAGTCCTGGGGAAGAAGCTGTGGTGATGTCTGCTACATAAGGAAAGGTAAGTGAAGGGAGAGGTAGAGCAATGCTGGGAGTTGTGGTTATTTAACTTGGAATGTATGTTAGGGCTGAAGGGAGGGATGTTATCATGGGACTGAATGTTCAGGAGTGATGTTATTTACATGGGGCTGTATATTGATGGTGGCTGGGTGATGAAGTGATTTACATGGGACTGTATGTTGGATAAGGCTGGGGAGAGGGTCATGTTATTTACATGGGACTGTATATTGATGGTGGCTGGGGAGGTAGTGATGTTATTTACATGGGACTGTATATTGATGGTGGCTGGGGGAGGTAATGATGTTATTTACATGGAACTGTTTATTGATGGTGGCTTGGGGAGGGAGTGATGTTATTTACATGAGGCTGTATGTTGAAGTTGGGTGTGGGAGGGGGTGATGTTATTTACATGGGACTGTATGTTGAAGGCGGCTGTGGGAGGGTGTGATGTTATTTACATGGGACTGTATATTGATGGTGGCTGGGGGAGGGAGTGATGCTATTTACATGGGACTGTATGTTGATGGTGGCTGTGGGAGGGGGTGATGTTTACATGGGACTGTATGTTGATGATGATTGTGGGAGGGAGGGATGTTATTTACATGGGACTGTATGTTGCAGGTTGCGCTAAAAATATGTATTGCTGCCACACACAACAATAGTCCTTAAAAGGACTTTTGGGTCTATAACAAGCATAAAAACTAAAATATTCCTATTTCACTCACTACACTTTCTGTCCCTTCTGCTCTCCAGCTCTCCCTGACTAAGACTGAGCCGAACATGTGTCATCGGGTGCTATATAGCACCCGATGATGCGTTCCGGCCAGTCAATCACTGTAATGCCAGTAGCCAACATGGCTACGACATTACAGTGAATGGCAGTACTTACCTGCACGTTTATTGGCTTCATTGCAGGCAACAAACGTGTGGGGAGGAGACTCGAGCATTGTGCTCGAGCACACGCGGTATTCGTCCGAACACAGCGATGTGCCGAGCATCGCGATGCTCAAGTAAAGATTGTGTTCAGCCGAGCATGCTCGCCGAACACTACTTCTGTCATCAGGAACATCGTTATTAATCTGGCTGACATTAGACATGTGCCGAAGCTAACTGTCTTTGTCCCTTCTTTCTATGCTCTTCCATTTTTGTGAAAAATGAAGTTTTATTTCATGCAAATGAGCCTCTAGGTGCAATGGGGGTGCTGCCCCTACTCCTAGAGGCTCAGTTCTACCTTCTCTGGCTTGATAGAAGGCGCCACACGGTATCGGAGGGGTTAAATGTAAATTTTGGCGCAAAGCGGTGCATTTTAGGTCCCACTCATTTACTGCAAAACCAAGCCCCTTTTGCTAAGCCCCTCCCCTTTTATGTAAGTAAAAAAAAAAAAAAAAAAATTGAGGAAATGCTAATTGTGCCAAATTGCACCTTTACTCATTAATAAATATGGGCCATTGTGTCCTCAATCTCTCTTAATGATATATTTTTACTGATATATTTCTTTTATACAAATATTAAAAATTTCCGAAGCCTGATTTTGTTAGTGTGGGGACTGCAGATAAGCTAATTGATTTGTACAAATCGATTCATCTCATCGACAAGAACTCTTCACTTGCGAGAGGCTGTCTCCACTGCTGAAAAAGCTGCCCCTGCCACTTGATTGACAAAGCCGGACATCTCGCACCTGTGCCATTGCTCAAAAACATGGTTACTTTCCTTCAGAACCAGAACCTCACCTTTTCATGAGTTCTGTCTAGTAATGCAGATTAGCTCCATTGAAGTGTACAGGGATAAGCAGCAGTACCGCACACGACCTGCTGACAAGTGTAGTTCTGTTTTTAGAAGAAAGCCGCCATGTTTTCCTAATCCTGGACAACAGGTTTTCCATGTAAACTTGGCAATCTGGAATAAATAGAGTTAAAACAAAACACTAATGAGGTCTGCAAGCAAAATTACAGATATACCTGTGTGCAGTATGGTATTTTTTTTTTTTAATTCTATCATTTCCAGAGCATACAATATAGAGGTAACACAATCCCTTTAAAAAAAAATAAAAAAATCATGACTTCCGTTCCATTGCTGCTTAGGTCTCCTCTACTCTCCACTTCCTGGATCAGCGTGGACAGCGATTGGCAGAGTGGACATTCCACTCCATTTCCTGTGTGTCATGACCAGGAGGTAGAGAGCAGTAGGGAGCTGAGCAGCATTGCAACTACAAGGGCGATGGATTGGTGCTGGTAAATGATGCTTATTCATTTTTTAACCCTTTACGAGCCTTTATTAAACATCACCCCACCTTTTGATAGCCACGTCATAGTGAACCCTTTTATGTTTGCTTCAAACAGTTTAATATTCTACCGCTAAAAACAAAGAATCTTTCTTCTCTGAACAGACTCATGTATACTTCAGCTCGTGGGAGTTTGGTGCGCTATTATTCCCACTGACAAGATAGAACACTCAACAATCTCTGCTGGCTAAGTGCACTTAAGTGCTCCAAGTGTTAAGCAGGTATGTTTTGTGTTTCATTTTATTTCCAGTTATTGTGGAATGATTGCCATTATCTGAACTTTTCAGAATGAATTTTAAAAGCCTGGTCAAAAAAGTGCAAAATGACAGCAAGCTATGTACTGTATATATGTGATTTCATGTGAAAATACAGAATAAAGAATTGCATAAAAGCAGAACAAACAGCATCAGGTCGGGCTTTAATGTAAGCAGACTGCCATGTTCATTTCATTACCTGAGCTCCTGGGGGACTACTGGATAAAGAAGACATGCTAAAACAAGTTTAAAGTTTTGCATGGTTGGATAAAATTAGGAATAAAGAAATATTGTGTAAAGTTTTTGTGAATCTGTAGGAATAAATAAAAAAGATTTTGTGTTATGCGCAAAGATGACAATCTCCTGGATATTTCTTACCTGGAACAGAGTGATGTAGTGTTCTTCTGGCTTCTCCCTGCATCGACTGGTTGAAGAAACCATTACTGCCAGGCAGTGGTGTACAGTCGTGGCCAAAAGTTTTGAGAATTACATAAATATTGGAAATTGGAAAAGTTGCTGCTTAAGTTTTTATAATAGCAATTTGCATATACTCTAGAATGTTATGAAGAGTGATCAGATGAATTGCATAGTCCTTCTTTGCCATGAAAATTAACTTGATCCCAAAAAAACCTTTCCACTGCATTTCATTGCTGTCATTAAAGGACCTGCTGAGATAATTTCAGTAATCGTCTTGTTAACTCAGGTGTGAATGTTGACGAGCACAAGGCTGGAGATCATTATGTCAGGCTGATTGGGTTAAAATGGCAGACTTGACATGTTAAAAGGAGGGTGATGCTTGAAATCATTGTTCTTCCATTGTTAACCATGGTGACCTGCAAAGAAACGCGTGCAGCCATCATTGCGTTGCATAAAAATGGCTTCACAGGCAAGGATATTGTGGCTACTAAGACTGCACCTCAATCAACAATTTATAGGATCATCAAGAACTTCAAGGAAAGAGGTTCAATTCTTGTTAAGAAGGCTTCAGGGCATCCGAGAAAGTCCAGCAAGCGCCAGGATCGTCTCCTAAAGAGGATTCAGCTGCGGGATCGGAGTGCCACCAGTGCAGAGCTTGCTCAGGAATGGCAGCAGGCAGGTGTGAGCGCATCTGCACGCACAGTGAGGCAAAAACTTTTGGAAGATGGCCTGGTGTCAAGAAGGGCAGCAAAGAAGCCACTTCTCTCCAAAAAAAACCATCAGGGACAGATTGATCTTCTGCAGAAAGTATGGTGAATGGACTGCTGAGGACTGGGGCAAAGTCATATTCTCCGATGAAGCCTCTTTCCGATTGTTTGGGGCATTTGGAAAAAAGGCTTGTCCAGAGAAGAAAAGGTGAGCGCTACCATCAGTCCTGTGTCATGCCAACAGTAAAGCATCCTGAGACCATTCATGTGTGGGGTTGCTTCTCATCCAAGGGAGTGGGCTCACTGACAATTTTGCCCCAAAACACAGCCATGAATAAAGAATGGTACCAAAACACCCTCCAACAGCAACTTCTTCCAACAATCCAACAACAGTTTGGTGAAGAACAATGCATTTTCCAGCACGATGGAGCACCGTTCCATAAGGCAAAAGTGATAACTAAGTGGCTCGGGGACCAAAACGTTGACATTTTGGGTCCATGGCCTGGAAACTCCCCAGATCTTAATCCCATTGATTGTGGTCAATCCTCAAGAGGCGGGTGGACAAACAAAAACCCACTAATTCTGACAAACTCCAATAAGTGATTATTAAAGAATGGGTTGCTATCAGTCAGGAATTGGCCCAGAAGTTGATTGAGAGCATGAGAGCATGCCCAGTCGAATTGCAGAAGTCCTGAAAAAGAAGGGCCAACACTGCAAATACTGACTCTTTGCATAAATGTCATGTAATTGTCGATAAAAGCCTTTGAAACGTATGAAGTGCGTGTAATTATATTTCACTACATCACAGAAACAACTGAAACAAAGATCTAAAAGCAGTTTAGCAGCAAACTTTGTGAAAACTAATATTTGTGACATTCTCAAAACTTTTGGCCATGACTGTACATAGAGAAGTAAGGGCCCATAGCAAGGATCAAACCAGGCCCCCCACACAGGACACAAGGGTTTCTACCTAAACCCCTTTCAATGATCCTTGGGCCATTTTTTCCATATTTATTCCCTCATTTGAAAATTTGTTCCTTTAGAGGGTAGAGTCCTGATCAAGTTTTCACCCGCAGTAGAAGAGAGGATGATCCCAACTGGGCCCCCTCTTGCCCTGGGCCCCGTAGCAGTTGCATGGTCTGCCACTATGGTAGTTTCACCCCTGCTGCGAGGGACACATTTTTCCTCAGGCGCAATCCAATGGAGGACACTGCATCAAAAGATGCCTAGTCCTGAAGGTCAGGGACTATTCATAGTTAGTGCGGATCTGTCAGTCAGGGGTGTACACAGATCCCATAGGGCCTCATAGCAAATCTTGGTTTACCACTATGGTTTATGACTATGCGTGCATCAATAATCACTTCCAGGCAATGCAGAACATGCAACACCCCAGATTCTGTAATAAAAAAAAAAAGTTGCCTATGGCCTCAGACACTTTATTAGACTTTATTGTTGAAAAAAGTAGAACAGGTGCTTCAAAAATTCTGAACACCATATACACTACTCACAAAAAGTTAGGGATATTTGGCTTTTGGGTGAAAATTATAGAACACTTAAAAAGTTCACGCTACAGTGATATTATATCATAAAAGTAGGGCATTTAAATAGAAGTATGCAATGGTAATTTCCTCATCTCAAACAAGTTATTGAAACAAAAGCCACCACCAGTGGTGGGTATAGCCAGACAAAAAAATGTTACTGTCTCAATAACTTGTCATGTGGCCTTGAGAATCAATTACAGCTTGACAATGACGTCTCATGCTGCTCACAAGTCGACTTATTGTCTGCTGAGGAATGGCATCCCACTCATCTTGAAGGGCGGCCCTCAAGTCATTTAGGTTCTGGGGTACAAAGTTCCGAGCCTCTACACTGTGACTCAGCTGATCCCATAGGTTTTCAATGGGATTCATGCCTGGAGAAAGTGCAGGCCACTCCATTTGAGGTACCCCAGTCTACAGCAGCCGTTCCCTAATGATGTGACCTCGATGAGCTGGTGTATTGTCATCCATGAAGATGAAATTAAGCCTGTGTTGTTCATGCAGAGGCACAATGACTGGATTAATAATGTTATTCAAGTAGTATGGGCTTGTCACTGTACCATTCACAAAGGCCAGGGCAGTTCTGTATTGACTAGACACACCTGCCCACACTGTAACACCAATGAATCGACTTTCATCAGTGAACAGCACTGACGCCTGTGCCTGGTGATGTGGTCAGGTACCCTTGCAGGTTGTCTAGCAAACAGACCACGCTGATGTAAATGGTTTAGAATGGTCTGACGTGAAAGTTCGGTGCCTATCACCTCCCTTAAATGTACCTGGAGTTGTGTGGCATTTATCATCCGGTTTCGCAGTTTATTGTTCACAATGAATTGGTCATCAGTGTGGGATGTGGCCAAAGGACGTCCACTTTTATGCCTTTCTGTGACTCTTCCAGTCTATCTGTATCTTTGTTGCAACCTGCAATGCGATGACACTGTGACAGTGGCCACTTCCATCTGAGAACTTGAAGCCTCTCAATGGTGAGGTGCTGTTGATAAATTGTTAGGTGCTGTCTTGGTCTCATGATGTCAAAATGTAAACAGCATGATGAGGAGGACTGTTTAAATACCAATTCTATTTGAACCACGTGATTTAATTGGGCAATTCATGGATCAAACACCTGTTGTGAATTTTGCCTTTAAGCTCCTTGTTAGAGAACAGCAAGTTGTGCAAAAAGTACTGAAACACTAAACACTTGGGCATAGTGCATTCAAAAGTTTAGAGAAAGTCACATTAAGGGCTCATGCACACAACAGTATTTTGCGTTCAGTATACTGCCTGTTTTTTGAGTTCAGTATGCAGTACATATATTGAACCATTCATTTCAATGGTTCAGCAAAAAAAACTGAAGTGTCTCCGTGTGCATTCTGTTTCAGTATTTCCGTATTTCCGTACCGTGAAAAGATAGAACATGTCCTATTCTTGTCCGCAAATCACGGTGCTTGGCTCCATTCAAGTCAATGAGTCTGCAAAAAAAAACAGAACACATATGGAAATGCATCCGTATGTCTTCCGTATCCGTTCCGTTTTTGCTGAACCATCTATTGAAAATGTTATGCTCAGCCCAATTTTTTCTATGTAATTTCTGAATACTGTATGTGGCATACGGAAAAACGGAACGAAAAACGGAAATGAAACGGAAACACAACAGAAACAAAAAACGGATCCAAAAAAAACGGACCCCAAAACACTGAAAAAGCCATCCTGTCGTGTGCATGAGCCCTAAGTTCACCTGTACAGGTTAGCGAGCATTTTAGGTTCATCCTGAAATTTCACCCACAAGCCAAATATCCCTAGCTTTTTGTGAGTAGTCTGAATCTCAATGTATTTTCACCAGAAAACTGGCATGACTACATTGATAAGATCTCCCGCTTTCCTTCTGTTACAAAACTAGATGACTGCCTGCAGCCACTACTAGAGGGAGCTTGCTGCATAGGAATTAAAGGGAGCCTGTCATCGGTATTTTGTGTATAGAGCTGAGGACATGGGTTGCTAGATGGCCGCTAGCACATCCGCAATATCCAGTCCCCATAGCTCTGTTTGCTTTTATTGTGTAAAAAAAAACGATTTGATACATATGCAAATTAACCTGAGATGAGTCCTGTCCCTGAGATGAGTCAAATCAGTTTTTTTTTTTTACACAATAAAAGCACACAGAGCTATGGGGACTGGATATTGCGGATGTGCTAGCGGCCATCTAGCAACCCATGTCCTCAGCTCTATACACAAAATCCTCCTGACAGGTTCCCTTTAATGCATCTACCATGGGAGCTATAACAATCTCTTTGCTTTGTGCTCCCCCTAGTGGTGGCTGGATGAAAATGCAGTGTTTTTACACGGGGAAGGTAAGGACAAGTTCCTGCCAGCCCCACCCCCTCCCCGGGCCCCATAGTAGTTACTAATTACTAATAAAATGTGGTCAGATTGTTATTTAAGTAATTATATACAAACACAATCCACACTAACAGTTCTTTCATGTCTTTTTTGTGCTCATTGAATAAACATCCACAGTGCAAGGAGAAAAAAGCCTTACATTTATTAACCTGGACCTCCCTCTCTTTAGTAGCAATCTTCTACAACAAACATTTCTATGAGCTTCGAATAAGACATGCACAACACTGAGGAGGAACTTTGGATAATTTCTCACTAAAAAATAATTGTGTTCGGATAGGCTATCAGAAAAGTATGTGCCTTACCGGAACCCCTATACAATAAGCAGTAGAATTGTGCCATAACTGCCGTCGTAAAGGTAGCCTAAAGTGGCCAAAAAGCTCAGACGTTAGAGTAGTTTTCTTTTATTATACTAATAGCATTATAACAACAGTTTGTGAAAGGCAACAGACATTTCTTGACATGGGTCTGGAATGTATGTGACATAACATGAAGTCTTCCATCTTCCTAGTCTTTTAATGACATGAACCGGGACATTGTTTTTAGAGGCGGCTGAAACGGCTCCAATGCGGAATGAGTGACCCGTAATACTAGCTGGGTTAACATCAATATTGACTAACAGTGTCCTTATGTATTTGAGAAATATCTGAATGCTGAGAGGTGAATTGTTGTAAGGCAGCAATGGTGAGTCCGGTGGCATTGTATGTATATGAAGCACCCACTCACTCAGGACTCTAACCGGGCACCACTTGTTACTAGTGGAAAATATATGATATGTACCACTTCTCCTGGTCGCGCAGCCTTTGACTGTTCTAAGTTCAGCAAGTAACCTGACCCGTTGTGAATTAAATCTTTTACGAAGAAACTTTGTGGAAGTGGCTGCACATGTAAATTCTCCAGGCCTTAAGAACCCGTAGAAACACAGATATAATGCTGTCCTAACTAGCCTACTAACCTCAAGGCCGAAGAGGCAATCCTGTAGCATGTCAGACACTAACCTAAACATTGGTCCTGTGAAAGGCTGACGGGCCATTGTTTTCTGATACGTAGTTTTCTGTATACCACGTAACATCCCTTTTATAGGATGGGCAGTGAATAAGGAAGGCTGATCTGGGTGAGCGAGGCACCAGTAATGCTGGATCCCTGCTAAATATAATTTAATAGTATTGTGAGCTAACTTCAGGTTTGAGTGGCAAAACCCGATAAAGGCCATTAGGTAAGTTATGTGCCCCATTCCAAGCGGTGGATACGAATCTCTAAATTTGTTGAATAACAACCAAGCTGTTTTATATACTCTCAAGGTATTCTTAGACAGGGATTGCTCTACCAAAGACCTGGCTGTGACTAACAGTGATGCTAATGCATTACTAGCAGGCTGTGATGCGGGATCGTAGCTGGTAACGGATCTGCCCCTGGAGAAACCTGAAAAAAGAATTGAAAGTTACGTCTGGATAGGGCGTCCGCAGCAACATTCTCCTGTCCCTGAATATGTGTGCAAACAAAATTACTTCCCCACACCTGAGCCGCTGCTACTAAAGGATATATTTAAAAATGGGGGGATAACTGTAGAAAACCTGGAATAGCCAGTACCTCAGGTGGCCAAGGACTGGCCATCCACCGATTTCCGTATATGGCCGCGAAGCCGGTGGATGAGGCGGCATCCGTGTGGACGACCGGAGAGTGACTCGAAACGGAGGGAACAAAAAATGACATGCCATTCCATAGTGCAAGAAATTTGTCCCACATCATTAGGTCTGCTAAGGCATCCTGATCTAATTTAATCACACTATCTTGATCTGGGGCTATAGGCAGCAGTTTAAGTAACCTAGAAATAAATGACCTGCCTTGTGGAATTATTCTCATGGCAAAGTTTAACATGCCAAGAAGACTCTGGAGATCTGCCTTTGTGGTGACTCTAACGCGTGCCAATTTGTGCACTACCTCTCTAATCCTGGTTAATTTATCCTGAGGTAGACTCGCTTGCATACTACCTGTATCCAAGCGAATGCCTAGAAAGGTTATGATATTGCTTGGACCCTCTACTTTATTGGATGCTACCAAGACGTTGAGACTGTCAAAAACTTCTCTCAAAACCATGAGGTCTCGCGGTACCTGTGTGGGTGGCTCGATTAACAGAAAATCGTCTAGATAGTGGATTACATGATGAGCCCGAAATACATTTGACAGTACCCAATGCAAGCTTTGGGCGAACTGATCAAACAACCAGGGACTCGATTTAGCACCAAAGGTCAACTTATTTGCAAAATAATACTGCCCTTGCCACTTGATGCCATGCCACTGCCATAACTGAGGTTTTAAGGGCAGTAACTTGAACGCGTCTGTGATATCAGCTTTAGATAACCAAGTACCCTTCCCTAATGAGAGGATGACCTGTATCGCTTCATCAATAGACGAGTATTTCATGGAAACTTCTTCAGAAGGTACCAGTGAATTCAGACTTGGAATGGAGAGTGAATGAGGAGCTGACAAATGGTAGATTACCCTCTTTTTATTAGAGAATTTCCCTGTGACAATTCCTATGGGGTTAATCCTCCAACAATCAAAGGGGGCTGCGCCACTGGCCCTATCAAGTAGCCCTTCTCTAACTCCACCTCTAACAGCCGTGAAATTGAGTCAGGGTCTCTGTTAGCTGACAATAGGTTCTTGCACTCATATGTGGCTTGTGGTAGTGCTACCAAACCTGTATGGAACCCGTAACGAAGACCATCGACTAAGAACTGTACCCAACTCTGATCTGGATGACCTTCTAAATACATAGACAGTAAATCCACATCTACCACGCTTAGTCATGCTGAATTCTTCCCCTTTTGTGGACACACAGTGTTAGAATGAGCCCTAAAGCACAGGGTACACAAGTGCAGCAACCTACATTGGTTATAATAACAACCTGTCGTGTTGAAATTATTACATATTTGTGATTTTCCTAGGTATTTTATTGGGCGCCCTAACTTATCTACGCCTGCGGTAGACCTGGCAAGCGGAGGTTGTGGGGTATTATTAATTTGAGACCGCTCTGCCTTGACGCTAGCACCAGCGCACCATTTAGTTGCATGAGAATAAGACCCACAGTTATTACATTCCGGGGCCTTTAGACCTGCAAAATGCCGGCAAAACAACTCAGTATCTATGACTAACCAGTCCACTGTATGCTGACACGGTCTTAATGCGGCTGCTGCTTTGGCTGAAAACGACCTATGATATTCATAGAACGCTGTGCCGCCATACTCGTTAGCTAAATCTACTACTTTGAACAAATAAAGGTCCAGCTCTTGTTTCCTATTAGGATTCACTGAGCACACCACATCTCTAAACAGGCTAAACGCTAGTACAAATTCTGCTACTGTGAGTTTCCTATTAAGCCTCACATCTCTGGATTTCAAAATCACTGACACTTCCCTACATGCTATTGTTTTGTTATCCGGAACTTCGTAGTGGCTATAAGCAATGAAGCTAAGTTGACGTCCTTACCATCTAATATGTCCTGACGCACGTTGGCCGGTATAAAATGAGATGTGTGCTATGTTAGGGGAGTTAACTTGAGACCAGCGACGGAGGACGAGGTGACCGACTGTACCGCAGCACTGTGACTAACAGTATTAGAAGTAGAGGCCGTATTCTCTACTGCCTCAAATCTGGCCTGAAACTGCGACAAAGAAGATGCCATCGTATTGACCACTGCGTGAAGTTGTGTCAGCAAAGTTTGGATCGTATTCATCGATACCGAGTCTACACTAGAAGCAGCGGGTTCCGAAAACAATAATCTATACAGTTCCGCTTTCCTGGCAGATGCTGGAAAAGGAATTCCTCTCCTTGATAACTCGGCTGTGAGCCTTGGCACAGTCCAGGACCTGATAGCTGGAACCACATCTCTCTCGGATTGGGAGTCTCCAGTACTGTGAGATGCCGAACTTCCTTCCACATTGGACTGCTGAGACATCCTGACTAAAAGAAATCCGTGGTCAACTGTGAGCGCTAGACTCTCTGTGCTCCCAACACCATTTATCACCGGATCAGTGATAAAACGACCCTGCTACTATGACTACCATCCTGCCCAGTGAAGCGAGAATTGTACTCCTGAACCGGTAATGTTAACCATGGCTAACCTAGGTACAAATGTTTTTTTTATTTTAAATAACCTGTAGTCGTGACAGGACTTATATAGCGAGTCTGTGGCCGTGACAGACTTCGTGTGTCTGTAGTCATGACAGACTTCGAACGACACCTGTAGTCATGACAGGGCTTAGTAACGTATCTATAGACGTGACAGATTTCGAAAATATGCCTGTAGTCGTGACAGGACTTATTGGTCTGTGGTCGTGACAGACATACCAAAGAACCTATCACTACCACTGAACTAAACGTGAGCGCCATCGTAATGAATTGCGAGAACGTTCCTCTAGTCATGGCAGGTTTCACATGCATATGAATCCGTAAAAATTTTTTTTTTACCTCTCTTCAGGAGTAAATACCCTGTACCAATATGTGCCTCACCCTCGTGCTGGAATAGACCGTTAACCGAACACCTCCAACATGAAGACCAATTTGTCACCTACCTGTTACAATTACGTAATTACACTACGCCTCTGAGTGAGGGAAAAAAAATAATAAAAAATCAATGTGACTTGAGAAGGCTGAGAACAACTACCAAAACTATTTGACCTAAGAATACCTTAGCTGAAATGAGCGACCGGAGTCACGATATGGCAATTGGACGCCCTGGGACGAAGTTCGTATCTCACCTTAAACAAATATCGTGGTTACCACCTGTAACCATACTTGAATAAACCCTAATGTGTAAATGATGCCCGAATAATATGAGTATCCCCTGAAGATCTGTCTGCTGTACATCTAGTACTGGGTATATTTTCATATTTATTTATTTTTGGACCGCAGTGACAGGGTAAAATACTATAATAGCGGGGTGATTTTTAATACTAGGTCGTGTCAGATGAACGATGACAAGGAGCAGCATCACGGTGCCCTGATACGAGAGTGGAGTGAACGTGGCGCCTGTTGCCCCTGTTAAATGTAACCATGACTTGAGCACCTATCATGTGAACGGGGACGACAATTGTGTGTTAAGTGATTGCGACAGCTAATGTCCGAACCCCCGTGAGCTGACAACGACATGCTCACTGAGGAGAACCAGATACGGCGGCTATTATGTAGCAGCTGTATGTACATTACAAGATCCTAATGGTAACACCAGTACGTCACATTGTTACCGCTCATCCCAGCGACATAAGTAACAAACCGCAACCTTGTAACATAAGCCTTCCCAAGACATGCTTCGCGCCCCCCCCCCCTAATACCCTATCACCTTAGTTGGATGCGTGCTCGTAGAAGGATGGAGGGCGGAGCCTGAAGCCGAATAGCGCTGCCGTTGCGCTTGCCCGCTGCCGAGGATGACCGACATCAATATTTATTTCATCCATATTTCTTCAGTATTTCTGGGATACCTCTCTTGCACAGTCCTCCTCTGGTCAAGTCACAGTATCTCAATACGGTTAAGGTTGGGAGTCTAACTTGGCCATGCCGAAATAGAAATTTTTTTTTTCTACTATAAATTAAGCTACTTTCACACCTGTGTTAGGTGCGGATCCGTCTTGTATCGGCACAGACGGATCCGCACCGATAATGCAAACGCTTGTATCCGTTCAGAACGGATCCGTCCTGACTTACATTGAAAGTCAATGGGGGATGGATCCGTTTTCAATTGCACCAATTGCACACGACCGTATGGCTTTTTCAGTGTTTTGCGGTCCGTTTTTCACGGATCCGTTTCTGTTCCGTTTTTCCGTATGGCATATACAGTATACAGTAATTACATAGATAAAATTGGGCTGGGCATAACATTTTCAATAGATGGTTCAGCAAAAAAACGGAACGGAAACGGAAGACATACGGATGCATTTCCGTATGTGTTCCGTTTTTTTTGCGGACCCATTGACTTGAATGGAGCCACGGACCGTGTTTTGCGGGCAATAATAGGACATGTTCTATGTTAAAACGGAACAGAAAAATGGAAATACAGAAACGGAATGCATACGGAGTACATTCGTGGTTTTTTTGCGGAACACTTGAAATGAATGGTTCCGTATACGGACCGTATACGGAACGCAAAAAAAAAAACGGCCAGTAAACGGGAAAAAAAAACGGCCGTGTGCAGGAGGCCTTACATTGTAAGTCGGACGGATCCGTTTGGCTCTGCATCGTCAGGCGGACACCAAAACGCTGCAAGCTGCGTTTTAGTGACCGCCCAAAAAAACGCAATGGAGCCCGAACGCAGCCAAATTGATGCATTCTGAACGGATCCTTATCCATTCAGAATGCATTGGGGCTGAACTGATCCGTTTTGGGCCGCTTGTGAGAGTAGCCTTAGGTCCCTTTCACACGAGCGAGTTTTCCGCGCGGGTGCAATGCGTGACGTGAACGCATAGCACCCGCACTGAATCCTGACCCATTCATTTCAATGGGTCTGTGTACACGAGCGTTGTTTTTCACGCATCAGTTCTGCGTTGCGTAAAAATCGCAGCATTTTCTATATTCAGCGTTTTTCACGCAGCCCTGGCCCCATAGAACTGAATGGGGCTGCGTGAAAAACGCATTGCATCTGCAAACAAGTGTGGGTGCGATGCGTTTTTCACTGATGGTTGCTAAGAGATGTTGTTTGTAAACCTTCAGTTTTTTATCACGAGTGTGAAAAACGCATCAAAACGCATTGCACCCGCACGGAAAAAACTGAACAACTGAACGCAATCGCAGACAAAACTGACTGAACTTGCTTGCAAAATAGTGCGAGTTTCACTGAACGTACCCTGAACGCATCCGGCCCAAAAACATGACGCCCGTGTGAAAGAGGCCTTTCAGTTTCCTATAAAACATTTTGATAAGCGGTAGATAGAATTCAATACAATGCATCCAGGCCATGAGACAGCAAACCAGCCCCAAACTGTGATGCTCCCTCCACCATGCTTCACAATGGGGATGAGGCTTGGGTGTGCAGAGTTCTCTTTTCTCCAGTGTTGTTCATTTGTGCTAAAAAGTTCCACTGCTGTCTAAGGCTACTTTCACACCGGCGTTTTGAATTTCGTTTGTGAGATCCGTTTCAGGGATCTCACAAACGGTTCAAAACGGATCAGTTCTGCCCCAATGCATTCTGAATGGATAAGGATCCGTTCAGAATGCATCAATTTGGCTGCGTTCGGTCTCCATTGCGTTTTTTTTGGCAGTCACTAAAACGCAGCTTGCAGCGTTTTGGTGTCCGCCTGACGATGCAGAGCCAAACGGATCCGTCCTGACTTACAATGTAAGTCAATCGGGGCGGATCCGTTTTATTCACTGACACAATATGGTGCAATTGAAAACAGATCCGTCCCTCATGACTTTCAATGTAAGTCAGGACGAATCCATTTTGACTTAGACTTTTTTTTGACAGAATAAGGCCTCATGCACACGACAGTATTTTTTCACGGTCCGCAAAACGGGGTTACGTTGTTCCGTGATCCGTGTCCATTTTTTTTCCCGTGTGTCTTCCTTGATTTTTGGAGGATCACCAGACATGAAAAGTAAAAAAAAAATAAAATAAGTCAAGTTTGCCTTGAAAATGATAGGAAAAAAACGGACACGGATCACCGACGCGGATGACAATCTTGTGTGCCTCCGTGATTTTTCACGGACCCATTCACTTGAATGGGTCTGCGAACCGTTGTCCGTCCAAAAAATAGGACAGGTCATATTTTTTTGACGGACTGGAAACACGGATCACGGACGCGGATGACAAACGGTGCATTTTCAGAGTTTTCAACGGACCCATTGAAAGTCAATGGGTCCGCAGAAAATCACAGAAAACGGAACAACGGACACGGATGCACACATCGTCGCGTGCATGAGGCCTAATGCAAACTGATCCGTTCTGAACAGATAAAAGCGTTTTTCATTATCGCTGCGGATCCGTCTGCTGCAGATACCAGACGGATCCGCACCTAACGCAGGTGTGAAAGTAGCCTAATCTGTCACATACAACATTTTCCCAGAAACATTGTAGAACATCCAAATGATCTCGGGCAAACTTGAGATGAGCCACATTAGGCTACTTTCACACTTGCGGCAGAGAATTCGTCAAGCAGTTCCGTCGCCAGAAACTGCCTGCCGGTATCAGGCAAAATGTATGCTAACTGATGGCATTAGTAAGGATCTGATTCAGGATCCTGATCCAGTCTATAAAAATCCTGATCAGTCGAAAAAATGCATTGAAATGCCGGACCGTCTTTCCGGTGTCATCCCGCAAAAACGGATCCGGCATTTATTTTTTCACCTTTTTTTTCAATCTGCGCATGCGCATACCGGAAGACGGATCCGGCACTAATACATTCCTATGGGAAAAATAATGCCGGATCCCGGCATTCAGGCAAGTCTTCAGTTTTTTTACGGCTACTTTCACCACTTGCGTTGTTCTTTTCCGCATAGAGTTCCGTCACCAGGGGCTCTATACCGGAAAAAGAACTGATCAGGTATGTCCCCCATGCATTCTGAATGGAGAGTAATCCAATTCAGTTTGCATCAGTATGTCTTCAGTTCAGTCGTTTTGACTGATCAGGCAAAAGAGAAAACCCGATAGCATGCTACGGTTTTATCTCCGGCTAAAAAAACTGAAGACTTGCCCCTGAATGCCGGATCAGGCATTTTTTCCCATAGGAATGTATTAGTGCGGATCCGGCCATTCAGAATACCGGATGCCGGATCCGTCCTTACGGTATGCGCCATGCGCAGACTGAAAAAAGGTGAAAAAATAAGTGCCGGATCCGGTTTTTTGCGGATGACACGGAAAGACGGATCCGGCATTTCAATGCATTTTTTTCGACTGATCAGGCATTTTTAAGACTGATCAGGATCCTGATCAGTCTTACTATTGCCATCAGTTAGCATACATTTTGCCTGATCCGGCAGGCAGTTCCGGCGACGGAAACTGCTTGCCGGATCTCTCTGCCGCAAGTGTGAAAGTAGCCTTAGCCGGAGATAAAACGTAGCATGCTGCGGTTTTCTCTTGTGCCTGATCAGTCAAAACGACTGAATGAAGACATCCTGATGCAACTGAACGGATTACTCTCCATTCAGCGTGCATGGGGACATACTGATCAGTTCTTTTCCGGTATAGAGCCCTGTGACGGAACTCTATGCCGGAAAAGAAAACGCAAGTGTGAAAGTACCCTTATTTTTTCAGGAGGAATACCATTCTTGTTCAGTGTAAGGGCTCATGCACACGGCCGTATGGCTTTTTCAATGTTTTGCAATCTGTTTTTTACGGATCCGTTGTTCCGTTTTTTGTTTTCCGTTTCCTTTCGTTTTTCCGTTCCGTTTTTCCGTATGCCACACTACAGTATACAGTAATTACATAGAAAAAATTGAGCTGGGCATAACATTTTCAATAGATGGGTTCAGCAAAAACGGAACGGATACGGAAGACATACAGATGATTTCCTTATGTGTCCGGTTTTTAGCGGACCCATTGACTTGAATGGAGCCAAGCAACCGTGATTTGCGACAAGAATAGAACATGTTCTATCTTTTCACGGTACGGAAATACGGAAATACTGAAACGGAATGCACACGGAGACACTTCAGTTTTTTTTTGCTGAACCATTGAAATGAATGGTTCAGTATATGTACCGCATACTGAACAAAAAAAACGGCCAGTATACTGAACGCAAGATACCGTCGTGTGCATGAGCCCTAATAGTGGATACAAAAACACCGTCTTATACAGTTTGTAGAGTCTTCTGTAAGTCTTTTGCTGTTACAGTTGGGATCTTTCTCACCTCCTGCAAGACTTCCCATTATGCCCTTGAAAAGATCCCACTCCTAGGGAAAGTAACTGCAGTCCTGAATGTTCACTTGAAAGTTTTTGTAGCCTTTTCCAGCTTTGTGCACCTTTATAACACACCTTCTGAAGTCTTCTGAAAGGCAAAGTTCCATGTTTCACACTAACTGATATTTTTTGAAAAGGACAAATAACTAAGACAGATGAGCAGATTAGGGTTATGTTTTGTTGGTTCTTCTTTTTTGTGTTTGGATTTTGGCAGAATTTACTGAAGTACATTTTGTCAGGAACCAGGCTTTATAAGCCTTTATTTATATGATGTAATTTAATTGAAACACATTTTTCCAGTCATCATCTTGACTCTTTAAGAGTTAAATAAAGCGCTGCAAGAAAATGTTCCTGGCATTTTCAATAGTTTTCCAAGGCCTTTGTGATGTGATATCACACCGTTTGGAGATTCCAGTAAGCAACCACTGCATTTGTAGCTCCAGCAGAAGTCATTAATAACGAGGTTCACTTACTTTTTCTCCTAGCACTCTGCATGGTTACTTAATGTGGGAAATTTATCAAGTCTTGCACTCCAGAATACAGACTTCAAAAAGTTGCAAAATAGGGCAATTCCTTGTATAAAAATGTGCAACTTTAGTGATTTTAGGCCTTTCACTCTAGTTTTAAAATGTGGGCGCAGTTAGGGTACTTTCACACTAGCGTTTTTCTTTTCCGGCACTGAGTTCCGTCACAGGGGCTCTATACCGGAAAAGATCTGATCAGGCATATCCCCATGCATTCTGAATGGAGAGTAATCCGTTCAGGATGCATCAGGATGTCTTCAGTTCAGTCATTTTGACTGATCAGGCAAAAGATAAAACCGCAGCATGCTACGGTTTTATCTCCGGCAAAAAAAACTGAAGACCTGCCGGAATGCCGGATCCAGGATTTTTCCCCATAGGAATGTATTAGTGCCGGATCCGGCATTCAAAATACCGGAATGCCGGATCCATCCTTCCGGCCTGCGCATGCGCAGACCGGTAAAAATGTGAAAAAAGATACAAGATGGATCTGTCTGTCGCATGACAAAGCGGAGATACGGATCCGTTCTTGCAATGCATTCGTGAGACGGATCTGCATCCGGATGCGTCTCACAAATGCTTTCAGTCACATGCAGATCGGTGTATCCGGCGGGCAGTTCCGATGAGGATCACACTGCTGCAAGTGTTAAAGTAGCCTAAGCTCTGTTCATAAAGTGTAGCGCAGATTTGAGAAGTTAAAAAGTCACACAAATATAGCACTTCAGTGGAGGAGGAGTGACACAAAAACTAAAGAAAAATCTCTATTGAAAGCTGCACCAGACTTATCAAACATCTTACTAGCTTTGAAACATTTGGCTGAAATAATGCCAAAGTAGACTTAAACAAAATTGACAAAATACAAACACAAAAAAAAAGAACCAACATAACATAATCTGCTCACCTGTCTTTGTTATTTGCTAGTTTTGTCAGATATCAAAATTGGAGACTAGTTTGGAGTCTATGTTAATGAGTTTCACTCCAGATTTATTATTGAGATTTTTTTTTAAAGTCGCAAATAAGTTGCAATCTCACTCCAGGAGGAGGGTGGAGTAGGAAAGCTGGTTGAGCTTCTCTAGACAGAAGTGTTAGGTTTAAGGACAACCCAAATTTTTTCAAACAACATGCAACATTTGATAAACACAGACTGAAGCAAAACTGAGTTCAAATATTCTCCTAATGAATAGCCCCCCAGAGCGTTTAGCTTGGGGGGCACAGGCACCTCAGTTATATATGTAGGCTAGGTATATATAGGTACGTTTGTATGTGTGTATGTATATATATATATATATATATATATATACAGGTCCTTCTCAAAAAATTAGCATATTGTTATAAAGTTCATTATTTTCTGTAATGTACTGATAAACATTAGACTTTCATATATTTTTGATTCATTACACACAACTGAAGTAGTTCAAGCCTTTTCTTGTTTTAATATTGATGATTTTGACATACAGCTCATGAAAACCCAAAATTCCTATCTCAAAAAATTAGCATATCATGAAAAGGTTCTCTAAACGAGCTATTAACCTAATAATCTGAATCAACTAATTAACTCTAAACACCTGCAAAAGATTCCTGAGGCTTTTAAAAACTCCCAGCCTGGTTCATTACTCAAAACCGCAATCATGGGTAAGACTGCCGACCTGACTGCTGTCCAGAAGGCCATCATTGACACCCTCAAGCAAGAGGGTAAGACACAGAAAGAAATTTCTGAACGAATAGGCTGTTCCCAGAGTGCTGTATCAAAGCACCTCAGTGGGAAGTCTGTGGGAAGGAAAAAGTGTGGCAGAAAACGCTGCACAACGAGAAGAGGTGACCGGACCCTGAGGAAGATTGTGGAGAAGGACCGATTCCAGACCTTGGGGGACCTGCGGAAGCAGTGGACTGAGTCTGGAGTAGAAACATCCAGAGCCACCGTGTACAGGCGTGTGCAGGAAATGGGCTACAGGTGCCGCATTCCCCAGGTCAAGCCTGACCTGGGCTACAGAGAAGCAGCACTGGACTGTTGCTCAGTGGTCCAAAGTATTTTTTTCGGATGAAAGCAAATTTTGCATGTCATTCGGAAATCAAGGTGCCAGAGTCTGGAGGAAGACTGGGGAGAGGGAAATGCCAAAATGCCTGAAGTCCAGTGTCAAGTACCCACAGTCTGGACTGGTGTTGGTCCACTGTGTTTTATCAAGGGCAGGCTCAATGCAGCTAGCTATCAGGAGATTTTGGAGCACTTCATGCTTCCATCTGCTGAAAAGCTTTATGGAGATGAAGATTTCATTTTTCAGCACGACCTGGCACCTGCTCAAAGTGCCAAAACCACTGGTAAATGGTTTACTGACCATGGTATTACTGTGCTCAATTGGCCTGCCAACTCTCCTGACCTGAACCCCATAGAGAATCTGTGGGATATTGGGAAGAGAAAGTTGAGAGACGCAAGACCCAACACTCTGGATGAGCTTAAGGCCGCTATCGAAGCATCCTGGGCCTCCATAACACCTCAGCAGTGCCACAGGCTGATTGCCTCCATGCCACGCCGCATTGAAGCAGTCATTTCTGCAAAAGGATTCCCGAGCAAGTATTGAGTGCATAACTGAACTTAAATATTTGAAGGTTGACTTTTTTTGTATTAAAAACACTTTTCTTTTATTGGTCGGATGAAATATGCTAATTTTTTTAGATAGGAATTTTGGGTTTTCATGAGCTGTATGCCAAAATCATCAATATTAAAACAAGAAAAGGCTTGAACTACTTCAGTTGTGTGTAATGAATCTAAAATATATGAAAGTCTAATGTTTATCAGTACATTACAGAAAATAATGAACTTTATCACAATATGCAAATTTTTTGAGAAGGACCTGTATATACACATATACACTCACCTAAAGAATTATTAGGAACACCTGTTCTATTTCTCATTAATGCAATTATTTAGTCAACCAATCACATGGCAGTTGCTTCAATGCATTTAGGGATGGTCCTGGTCAAGACAATCTCCTGAACTCCAAACTGAATGTCAGAATGGGAAAGAAAGGTGATTTAAGCAATTTTGAGTGTGGCATGGTTGTTGGTGCCAGACGGGCCGGTCTGAGTATTTCACAATCTGCTCAGTTACTGGGATTTTCACGCACAACCATTTCTAGGGTTTACAAAGAATGGTGTGAAAAGGGAAAAACATCCAGTATGCGGCAGTCCTGTGGGCAAAAATGCCTTGTGGATGCTAGAGGTCAGAGGAGAATGGGCCGACTGATTCAAGCTGATAGAAGAGCAACGTTGACTGAAATAACCACTCGTTACAACCGAGGTATGCAGCAAAGCATTTGTGAAGCCACAAACATGCCAAACCATGAGGCGGATGGGCTACAACAGCAGAAGACCCCACCGGGTACCACTCATCTCCCACTACAAATAGGAAAAAGAGGCTACAATTTGCACGAGCTCACCAAAATTGGACTGTTGAAGACTGTAAAAATGTTGCCTGGTCTGATGAGTCTTGATTTCTGTTGAGACATTCAAATGGTAGAGTCCGAATTTGGCGTAAACAGAATGAGAACATGTATCCATACTCTGATGGCTACTTCCAGCAGGATAATGCACCATGTCACAAAGCTCGAATCATTTCAAATGGTTTCTTGAACATGACATGAGGTCACTGTACTAATAAATGGCCCCCACAGTCACCAGATCTCAACCCAATAGAGCATCTTTGGGATGTGGTGGAACGGGAGCTTCGTGCCCTGGATGTGCATCCCTCAAATCTCCATCAACTGCAAGATGCTATCCTATCAATATGGGCCAACATTTCTAAAGAATGCTATCAGCACCTTGTTGAATCAATGCCACGTAGAATTAAGGCAGTTCTGAAGGCAAAAGGGGGTCCAACACCATATTAGTATGGTGTTCCTAATAATTCTTTAGGTGAGTGTATGTGTGGGATATATGTGTATATATATATATATATATATATATATATATATACGTATGAAATCGGACAGCACTCCAAGACTTGAGAAAACGTGATGTCTTTATTCACCCATGTGGAACAATTGCAACGTTTCAGCTCACAACTGAGCCTTTCTCAGGCTTGAGAAAGGCTCAGTTGTGAGCTGAAACATTGCAATTGTTCCACATGGGTGAATAAAGACATCACGTTTTCTCAAGTCTTGGAGTGCTGTCCGATTTCATATGTATATTAGGGGTGAGAAGCTAATTCCCTTGGATCTTGCACCTGAGCCCTTACTGGTGCCGCCGAATTTCTTCACCTTCTCTATATATATATATATAGGTAGTGCCTTCTCTCCCCCCCCCCCCTCTTCTCTCTCTTTTCCCGCTCTTTTGTTTTAGGGTACCTGTAAAGGTGTTCTGAGGTAACCGTTTTTTTCCTGTTCTGGGATGTTGGCTGGCTGAAGAATCCTGGAAGCTGATTGGTGGATAGCGGTTGCTGGGGGAGAATTCCAGAGATTTGATTTGTTCTGGTGATTGCGGCGGGAATCTTGTCCCCTTTATATTGCAGCTGCTCCAGTGGTTCGTGGCCAGTCTGAAGAGTGAAGAGGAGCATCGCCCCGCCCTCGCTTTTTAAAAAAAAAAATAAAAGAGAGGTTTTGTCGCTTTGCTGAGTAAGGGTACTTTCACACTTGCGGCAGGACGGATCCGACAGGATGTTCACCATGTCGGATCCGTCCTTCCGCTATTTCGCCGTGCCGCCGGACCGTCGCTCCGTCCCCATTGACTATAATGGGGACGGGGCGGAGCTCCGGCGCAGCACGGCGAGCGCCTCGGACTAAAAAGTCGGACATGCAGGACTTTTAGTCCGGCGGCCTTTCGCCGTGCACCGCCGTGCTGCGCCGGAGCTCCGCCCCCGTCCCCATTATAGTCAATGGGGACGGAGCGGCGGTCCAGCGGCACGGCGAAATAGCGGAAGGACGGATCCGACATGGTGAACAGCCTGTCAGATCCGTCCTGCCGCAAGTGTAAAAGTAGCCTTAGTGGGGCAGAATCACTCAGTGTAGCTGGGTGGATGTAGTTCGAATTAATTGATTATGATTATGGGTTATTGAATAAATTATTTATTGGAGAAGTATTTATAATTATTTAATTATTTACGATAATTAATTTAATTAAGGTAACCCATAATAAAGCATTGCGGCCATTGTATATCTAACCCAGATTGTGGTGATTGACATTTTGGAGTGGCCCAGCCAGAGTCCAGACTTGAATCCAATTGAGAATCTGTGGAGGGAGCTAAAGATCAGGGTGATGGCAAGAAGACCCTCCAACCTGAAAGATTTGGAGCTCATTGCTAAAGATAAATGGGCAAAAATACCTGTGAAGACATGCAAAAAGCTGGTCTGCAATTATAGGAAGCGTTTGATTGCTGTAATAGCAAATAAAGGCTTTTCTATTGATTATTGAGAAGGGTATGAATAATTTTGGACTGGACACTTTTTGCTCAAATGTATATAAAAACTGAAAAATGATTTTTTTCCCATAATAATGCATCTTGTACATCGTCTTATTATCTTTTGGGAGACACCTATGTCATTTCCCGTCAAAAGATTACTTGCTGGTTGAATAAAAGTAACTTTAAGTCAAAATTTGCCTGGGGTATGAATAATTATGGCCAGCACTGTATATGTACACACATACAGACACATGTACTGACACACATACAGACACATATATGCACAAACATATAAACAAACATACATACAAATATACACACAGAGACACATATATACAAACATTTACACAGATATTTCCACTTACCTTTTCTTCTGGCAGATGGAATAGGATGACATCCCAGACAGAACTTCACAGCGTTGTTGTCTGCAGCTTCCTCTTGGTTCCGACGCTGAGCATGAAGAGACACGCGCAGCACCTGCTGATCTAAAGGGATTGAGTGACATGACTCTGATATGCGCTCGCTGTGAACTGGGTAAAAGCGGTGGCAGTGCCAGACGGACATATAGTACAGGCTGCAGCTGGTGATGAGGCAAGTTTTTCACTAGCACATTGAGTACTGCGCTGTCATTATACTTCTTGAAATTGCAGCCCCCTGCTTTCTCCTGGATAGTGCCGCTGAGGCGGCCGCCTCACCTGGCCTTCATTATTGACCTGCATTAATTTGTGCCTACAGGTTCCTCAGAAGTAGATACAGTCCTGATAAGACCAGGGATGTAATTTTATACATTTTGTAGGTATGCAAGAAGTAGGAAGTATGACTACAAGATAAGAATAAACAAGGGCAGATTTATCATAGATATGATAACCAGGCATTCTGCAGGATGCTGTGCCTGATTTATGACTAGGCGTACGCGCAGTCCATGCGCAGCATCCGGCAGTCCATGTACCTGAACTGAAATCTACTCCAGCCTCTGGCTGGCATAGATTTCAGTGCTGTTTTACACCAGAAAACTGGCAAATAAGATGATAATAGTGGCTGGGCCAATGGCCTTACCCCTCCCTTTCCTCACATGCCCTCTTTTCAGGAAAGTGGCGAGGCCAGTGGAGAAAGGCACTTGCGCAAGAAAATTTGCACAAATGCTGTTAAAATGTCACATATGTGCAGTTTGCAACTTTTTCATGGCATATCCTAATGATAAATCTGCCTCACAGAGTTTGTAGTCTATAACTTTGGAGACGCACAGGTCTGCCTAAGAGCTGTAAAGTCTAAACAGTAGAAAAAAATTTATTAAGAAAGTTGCCTTATGTTTTTATTTTAAAATGTGATATATTATTTAACACTTTCTGGGTTCACCCTTTAAGGGCACCTCCAAAACGTACATATTGAAAGTCCATCTGTTACATAACAGATGGGACACTTTGTTGTGGAGCTTTCACAATTCATTTACTCTTATTTTATACAGACAAAAGCCAATGCCATTTGTTGCCTTGATGTGTAGTCCAGGAGAGGATGGCTTCCTGCTGCCTTATTACTTTTATATAACTGCTGTCAACTCTTTCTATACTTTGGAAGAAAGTCAACTGAACAGTTTTATATGTAGCATGGAAGGGCTACATATAAGTGAAGTTTAGCCAGAAGAACTATCCATAAAGTATGTTTCCATCCCATCTAAATTTGTCAGACTGACTCGTTAACCCATTATAACTGGTTGCAGTACATTTATAAAGTGCATTAAGTTATAAAAGGTAAAATGGGTTTTGGGAGCTAATGTACCCAAAGAACCAATAGATGATATGCGATTCAGCTGTAAAAGGCAGAGACCGTTCTACTCAAGGGGATGTGTGGGTTTTCTGACAATTTCCACATTCTTTTAAGGACAAGATGGCTCGCTGGTAAATGTGTAATGGACTGATTAGCTCTCTTTTGGTATAAGTGGAAAACAACTGCGTATTGTGTATTGCAGGGAAATGATAGAAGCTAAGAGGTAAAGAAATACTTCAAGGATTTTTAGCAAACATTAGGAAAGCCTAAGGACTAAGATTTGTTGTTGTAGGTGGTTAGTAAAAAGTTTGGAGAAACCTAAATGTATTCATTCAAGATGACACAAGGGGTCAACATGTATAAAGAGGTTAATCATCATCATTATGATCTAAAAGAAAGAGCTTGCTGGTTAAAAAGATTGCTGCATGAAATGTAACACAATAATGGTCTGATAAACTAATACTGTTCTATGAATTCTATATATATATATATATATATACAGTACAGACCAAAAGTTTGGACACACCTTCTTATTCAAAGAGTTTTCTTTATTTTCATGACTATGAAGGCATCAAAACTATGAATTAACACATGTGGAATTATATACATAACAAACAAGTGTGAAACAACTGAAAATATGTCATATTCTAGGTCTTCAAAGTAGCACCTTTTGCTTGGATTACTGCTTTGCACACTCTTGGCATTTTCTTGATGAGCTTCAAGAGGTAGTCCCCTGAAATGGTCTTCCAACAGTCTTGAAGGAGTTCCCAGAGATGCTTAGCACTTGTTGGCCCTTTTGCCTTCACTCTGCGGTCCAGCTCACCCCAAACCATCTCGATTGGGTTCAGGTCCAGTCACTGTGGAGGCCAGGCCATCTGGCGCAGCACCCCATCACTCTCCTTCATGTTCAAATAGCCCTTACTTTCAAAGTTTTCCCAATTTTTCGGCTGACTGACTGACCTTCATTTCCTAAAGTAATGATGGCCACTCGTTTTTCTTTACTTAGCTTCTTTTTTCTTGCCATAATACAAATTCTAACAGTCTATTCAGTAGGACTATCAGCTGTGTATCCACCTGACTTCTCCTCAACGCAACTGATGGTCCCAACCCCATTTATAAGGCAAGAAATCCCACTTATTAAACCTGACAGGGAACACCTGTGAAGTGAAACCCATTTCAGGGGACTACCTTTTGAAGCTCATCCAAGAGAATACCAGAGTGTGCAAAGCAGTAATCAAAGCAAAAGGTGGCTACTTTGAAGAACCTAGAATATGACATATTTTCAGTTGTTTCACACTTGTTTGTTATGTATATAATTCCACATGTGTTAATTCATAGTTTTGATGCCTTCAGTGTGAATCTACAATTTTCATAGTCATGAAAATAAAGAAAACTCTTTGAATGAGAAGGTGTGTCCAAACTTTTGGTCTGTACTGTAGTATATTATATATATATATATATATATATTAGTGCCTTAGGAAATGTCAAAAAGGAACTGGTTTGATAAACAGAATGAGTGTTTCTTGTAATATATTAAGACACAACACAGATTGTCAACCATAAAAAGTAAAAAAAAATGTTTTAATCATTTTAGATTCAATGCCTAGTGTAAAGGGGATATGCAGTACCACAGAGCAGGGGTATCTGAAAATGGTTTGTTATTAATTGTATTGTATTGTTCTGTAAGGTACACCTAGCATAGCATGGTATGGATAGCACAGCCAGGGTTAACAACCCTGGCTTAGCCCTTGTAGGAGGTTAGATGTGGGCTGGCCCCCACACCTGACCTTAAAAAGTCTAGATTGGAGTTTGGAAGGAGAGAGGAGGATATTGCCTTGTGTTCCTTTTTCTCAAGCCCAAAAACCTACAGACTCACTGAATAATCTAAAGAAAAAGAGAAGTAGAAAGATAATGGAGAGAACTAAAGAAGTTAGAATCTGCATGGCCATAGAAGTCAGCAAGATAACCTGCTACTACAGCCATTCAGACTTTTCTGAAGTAAGGGACACCGTTAGGACCCTTCACACTTGGACATGTTCTGGTTAGACGTGCCTTTAAAGCCCTGTATCCCGCTGGGAACACTGCAGACATTTAGCAGAATAGTGTACAAAGAGTGCCATAACTCACAGCTTTGCCAGCCTCCATACCAGCTATCTAGGGGGGGGGGGGAATCTGTACTGTGTGTAGACAAAACTGTGCTTGTCCCGCTCGTGTGTGCAAGGAAAGCACCACACCAAGCATAGGACGGAAAGGGGATACCAGAATAAGGCTGGGAAACTAGGGAAGGAAGATGGACACCTCCTAGAGAAAATCCTAACCAGTCCTGACAGACTACCAGTATGAACAGGCCCCAAAGGTAGGCAAGTTCATACACCAGATACCTAGGATCCTATCTCACCCTATAGGACCATGGAACTAATGTCAGGGCTGAGTCTACCTGTTCCTCCAAAGAGAAGGACAAACAGGAGTCTCCCTCAGGCCTACTGACAAACAACAGGGAAAGGCACACACACATATATATTAAAACAAAATACAAAAGGAAACATTTATCTTCAATGAAGCTTTGGTAGCACAAGAAACTCAGCCGAGAACCAAACACAAGCTAACCACAAGTCCAACAGAAGCTATAAACCGCATAGCATAGTGGGAGAAACAACCATAAACAGAGAAGGTTAAATTACCACAATAGCCACAACTGGGAAAAGAAGGTGTAGCAAGCACCAGAAACAACATAGACATCATTTGATCCAAGGAAAACATGTCAGATCAAACCATGTGTTGCCAGTCTCAAAGATCTCCTGCCACCTGTAGCGATAACTTCGGTATGTCTCGGTACATCCGTGACATGTGCTTCATTATTGTTGGATGTACTACAGGTTCTATTTTGAACTTAAGAGACATTTATTCTTCTACTTCTGGCCTGGTTTTCTAACTCCTATACCGTACGCTGGCCATTGCACCCTACGCGTCCTGCCTTGTACAAACACTTAAAATTACAAGCACCCCAACTGCCACCAGGGAAAAGCACCAGAAATAGGCACACCCTCCTTTTACTGCATGGCCCTGGGGAAGAATGGTGTGAATAAAACCACTGTGATTGACTATAACAGCCAGAGCCACTATCAATCCCATCCTCCATGATGGCTCCTCAGGAACTCACTCTAGATGTTGCCCTTTCAAGCCTTTTTTGCAAAACTACACTTCTACCACATGGCTCCATATACCTACAGTTGCTGTCCGGCTCCCACAGGTATCGGACTCCCACAAACACTGATTTAAAACTACAGTTCTCAATAACCTTTAACTAAAATTCCAATTTTCTAGGGCTTAAATATTGATGGCCTATTCTTTGGGTAGGCCATCAATGCTTAATTAGTGGGGATCCTAAAGTCGGTATCCACTTTGACAGAACAAACAGACCATAGCACTCTAGCCAGTGCATCGCCACATCCAGCATGTTCACCTCCATGATCGCCTGAGACCAGCCACCCGGACAGCTTCAGCAACAATCGGTTTGCATAACCAAAGAATTTCTGCACAAACTGTCAGAAACCGTCTCAGGGAAGCTCATCTGCATGCTCGTTGTCCTCATCGGGGTCTGGACCTGACTGCAGATTGTTGTTGTAACTGACTTGAGTGGGAAAATGCTCACATTCGATGGCATCTGGCACGTTGGAGAGGCGTTCTGTTCACAGATGAGTCACGGTTTTCACTGTTCAGGGCAGATGGCAGACAGCGTGTGGCGTTGTGTGGGTGAGTGGTTAGCTGACGTCAGCGTTGTGGATCGAGTGGCCCATGGTGGTGGTGGGGTTATGGTATGGGCAGGCGTATGTTATGGACAATGAACACAGGTGCATTTTATTGATGGCATTTTGAATGCACAGTGATACCGTGACGAGATCCTGAGGCCCATTGTTGTGCCTAGGGCGTGTCAATTTAGAGGAGAAAAGTAAAAATGTGGAATTTATGTAAATGAGAGGGTCCAAAAATGTGCCTTTTGATGTGTAATATCCTAATTTAAAAGGTTTTTCGTTATTGATAAACATTTAGCTTGGTAAATTAGTGCTTGATTATAATGTATATTGAAATTTCCGAAAAAAGGGAATACATTTATATAAACTCCACAAAAATTTGATCAAAAAGTTGTTTAATGAAGTAAAACAATTTTATTTGTATTTTGTCTCTATTATCAAACACTGAAAACACATTGTAAAATTTTTATAAAATCTTCAACCAACAATATTCATCTAATCTTGCTTTGATTCATTTCTAGACATCATTCTTCTGCTTGCTTCCTGGCCTCTAATGAATCCTTCTCGTTTTTCATGAGTATACACTTTGCCAGAAGCCTCTGTTACTTGTTTCACACACCTCTCTATGGACTGTCCATGACATGGCCACTTTGGAACTTGCATTGGCTCTTGAACAAACTTTCGTATTTCTGATATTTTGAGTTTACAAGTAAGTGGAGGTTCATATAGTTTTTCTGACCAGTCTATCAGTTCCAAAAGTGAAGTTGCATATGGATTTACTGCAGGTGTTTTCCTAGGCCAAACAGATAGGTCTCCTGGTGTATTATCATCTTTATTCATTCAATTATCTTCTGGCCCCCTGCTATCCTTTCTTCTTGGTCTTCCGAGCATAAAAGTGTCTGAAGCACCATTTCACTAAATGCGAACCCTGATGAACGTTGGATTGTTTGCAAAGCAATATTTGCTGCTGCCTTCTTCTGGGATTTTAGGAACTTCAATTGATAAAGAATGTGGCGGGGTCCTTCCACCCAACAGAATTTCGATTTGATTGTAAACCAGCAGGGATAGTATATGCCAACAATGTATTCGACAAGCAGTTGCAACGTCTTCAAGTTGTTGCCTTTAAGGCCATGTTTTGAAACCCATATGCTACAAATCCTACAGATGGAGCAGGGTTAGCACTCCAGCTCTTAACTCAAATTTATTAACTCATTGCGTTATCTTGAGACAAAAGCCACTGAAAAGCAATTGAAGGTGTTTGCTTATATTCAATCTTGGCTATCTGGCATCAAGCATGAAATTCTTCATCAAGTGATTTCATGAATTTTTCTTGGACCCTTTTTACTTTATTGTGATCAACCACAAGTCTCCTGTCTCCTTCAGTAATTAATCCAGCATCTAAAAATGCAGCTGTTGTAATGGCAGCTGTAGCACGTAGACCGACACCATACCTAATACTTTGCAAAGCAACATTGCGCACTTGTAATCTATTATACTGACTTGTAGTTAAAGTAGAAGGAACATCAGAATCATCACATGGTATCTGCAAAGGTTCTTCAGAATCTTCATCTTCAACATCAGTTGGCTCTTCATCTTCTTCGGAGAAAAGAACTTCATTTGGTTGTAATGACTGTAATGTTAACTCTTCCTTCCTTTTTTGCTTATATTCAGAAATTCTTCTTACTTCTTGCGTCTTTTGCTTTTTAATTTGTCTTCTGTGAGAGCAGGAGATGTGTACTTCATGTTTACAGTCAGCACTACCTGGACATGGACCCTCAAATTCTGAACTTAGTTTAATCTCACACTTGCAATTGAGGATGTCAAAGAGCTTGTCTAACTTCCAATTTACCTCTGCCAAGTGATATGTTTTTGGCCTTTCCCAGTTTTCTCTTCTTCAGGACTGTGACTCTCGAATTTAAAATTGGCACCACAAAACAACTGTTTGCTAGCTCCCACTTTTCAAGCATTTTTGAATAAATATCCTTTGCAAGAGTGGCTGCTGGGTAATTTCTGACATTCTCTCCACTCTGCTCTCTTAGCAGAAGGCCATATCTTAGAACATCATGCAGAGTTGGAGTTCAGAAGGCAGCATTTCTCGACCAGTTCCAATGAAGTTACTCATGTGAGTGGAAGTTGCTAGTCTTGTCTTCCTTTTACTAGCCATGGTTCTGAATTTTCAGATTGTGCAAGTGGAAGAAACTATTTGTGCCTGGAAAAAGAAAGACAAGAAAATGTTACTATTTGTATGATACTATGATAAAAAATTATAAAGTATGACATTAGTAAAAATTATTAAAAATACACTCTGCTGCAAATGAGTATGGCTAGTTTAAAAACTTTTACGAATGGCATAATTTTTTTTTAACATATTTTATAGTATAATATAAGTATATTCTTAGCAGAAGTACAGACAGAAAAAGGCACTTCTTGAAAGAAGACAGTTTGCTGCGAATTTTACATAAAATGTCAAAATATCACAAAATTGAAGTAGCTATTTACCAATCAAAACAATGTAATTGCCATTTCTTGTAAATATTATTGTGAATTGCTAACCAAAACACAACTTTTTGACCACCCTCATTTTTTTAAAAACAAAGTAAAAAAAATTGACACGCCCTATTGTGCCATTCATCCACGACCATCACCTCATGTTGCAGCATGATAATGCACGGCCCCATATTGCAAGGATCTGTACACAATTTCTGGAAGCTGAAAACCTCCCAGTTCTTGTATGGCCAGCATATTCACCTGACATGTCACCCATTGAGCATGTTTGGGATGCTCTGGATCGGCATATACGACAGCGTGTTCCAGTTTAGTCTGCAACTTTGCATAGCTATTAAAGTGGAGTAGACCAACATTCCACAGACCACAATCAACAAACTGATCAACTCTATGCGATGGAGATGTGTTGCACTGTGTGAGGCAAATGGTGGCCACACCAGATACTGACTGGTTTCCGCCCCCCCCCCCCCTCCTTCAGTAAGGCAAAACTGTGCACATTTCAGAGTTGGCTTTTATTGTAGGCAGTCTAAGGCGTACTTGTGCAATATTCATGCTGTCTTATCAGCACCTTGATATGCCAAACCTGTGAGGTGGGATGGATTATCTCGGCAAAAGCGTAGTGCTCACTAACACAGATTTAGACAGATTTGTGAACAATATTTGAGAGTAATGGGTCTTTTGTTTATGTAGAAAATGTTGAGATCTTTGAGTTCAGCTCATGAAAAATGGGAGCAAAACTGAAAGTGTTGCATTTATATTTTTGGTCAGAGTATTTAAGGGGTTAGCTGACAAACAGCATTAATAAATGTATGATCACATGAAGTCCAACTACTGGGACCCCAGTTATCCTAAGAATGAGGGTTCTTGAGTCCCCTGCTTGAATTAAGTGATAGAGTGTGTTTTGGTCCATTGCTTCATTCACTTCTGTGGGACTGCTGGAGATAGCTGAGTGCTATACTCGGCAGTTCCATAGACACTGAATGTTGTGGTAGTCTTGTGTGCCCAAAAACACTCTATTAAAACAGGAGACTCATAGCATCATCTGTTCTCATGATGGTTAGGGGGTCCCAGCAGTCAGAAATTAAACTATAAAAGGAAAAACTGAAACTATAGCTCCCTTTATACTTAATATGGGCATAATGGTGGAGGAGGGTCTCTGCAGTATTTACAAAGAAAAAGTCAATGACAGATGACATGATTAGTGATAATGTAAGTTCTCCAATAAATATCACCTGCTTAACACAGGAAGAAATAAATTGCCTCATTAACCTCTTGCCGCCACACTTACGCCGAAAGGCGTGAGTGCGGCGGCTCTCTCAGGTCACACTAACGCCAATAGGCGTCATCTCGTGAGACCCGATTTTGCGTGAACGCTCAGGCGCATGCGCGCGCGTTCACAGCGGCGCGCTGCTCGGAAGTTATACTACAGCCTGCCAGCAATGATCATACGCTGGCAGGCTGTAGATGTTAAAATAATCGCATCAGAAAGGTATATTAGACGCTGTTTTGTTAACAGCGTCTAATATACCTGCTATCTGGTCCTCTGGTGGTCCCTTTTGCTTGGATCGACCACCAGAGGACACAGGCAGCTCTGTAAGTAGCACCAAGCACCACACTACACTACACCCCTCCCCCTGTCACTTATTAACCCCTGATCACCCCATATAGACTCCCTGATCACCCCCCTGTCATTGATCACCCCCCTGTAAGGCTCCATTCAGACGTCCGTATGTGTTTTGCAGATCTGCGGATCCGCGGATCCGCAAAACAAGGACACCGGCAATGTGCTTTCCACATTTTGCGCATCCGCACATTGCCAGAACTATATAGAAAATGCCTTTTCTTGTCCGCAATTGCGGACAAGAATAGGACATGTTCTATAGGCTCTACAAAAAACCCAGTGTTCACCCGATCAGGCCTGATCTTGTGCGCACACTTGCGTTCAGTCCGCCCCACCTCAGTGACAGAATTTTTTATTTTTCTGATCACTGCAAAAACACCGTAAAATCGCTGCGGCGCTATAAAGATCACTTTTGAGGGGCATTTTTTTTTTTTTTTGGCACAAGTTAGCGGAAATTGATTTTTTTTTTTGTTGTTTTTTTCTTAATAAGTCTCATATTCCACTAACTTGTGACAAAAAATAAAATCTTACATGAACTCACCATACCCCTCACGGAATCCAAATGCGTAAAAATGCCCTGTGAAATCCTAAAGGTACTCATTGGAATTTGGGCCCCTTTGCGCATCTTGGCTGCAAAAAAGTGTCACACATGTGGTATCGCCGTACTCAGAAGAAGTAGGTGCGCAAAGGGGCCCAAATTCCAATGAGTACCTTTTAGGAGGGCATTTTTAGACATTTGGATTCCAGACTTCTTCTCACGCTTTACGGCCCCTAAAATGCCAGGGCAGTATAAATACCCCACAAATGACCCCATTTTGGAAAGAAGACACCCCAAGGTATTCCGTGAGGGGCATGGCGAGTTCATGTAAAATTGTATTTTTTTTCACAAGTTAGTGGAATATGAGACTTTGTAAGAAAAAAAAAAAAGAAAAAAAAAACATTTTCTGCTAACTGACAAAAAAAAATAAAAATTCTATGAACTCGCCATGCCCCTCACGGAATACCTTGGGGTGTCTTCTTTCCAAAATGGGTCACTTGTGGGGTATTTATACTGCCCTGGCATTTTAGGGGCAATAAAGCGTGAGAAGTAGTTTGGAATCCAAATGCGTAAAAAATGCCCTGTGAAATCCTAAAAGTACTCATTGAAATTTGGGCCCCTTTGCGCACCTAGGCTGCATAAAAGTGTCACACATGTGGTATCGCCGTACTCAGGAGAAGTAGGGCAATGTGTTTTGGGGTGTATTTTTACATATACCGATACTGTGTGTGAGAAATATCTCTGTAAATGACAACTTTTTAAATATTTTTATACAAAGTTGTCAATTTACAGAGATATTTCTATCACCCAGAATGGGTATATGTAAAAATACACCACAAAACATATTGCCCTACTTCTCCTGAGTACAGCGATACCACATATATGACACTTTTTTGCAGCCTAGGTGCGTAAAGGGGCCGAAAGTCCAACGAGTACCTTTAGGCTTTACAGGGTTGCTCACAATTTAGCCCCGCCCAAAATGCCTGAACAGTAAACACACCCCACAAATGACCCCATTTCGGAAAGTAGACACCCCAAGGTATTCACTGAGGGGCATAGTGAGTCCGTGGGAGATTTTTTATTTTTTTTGCCAGAAGTTAGCAGAAATGGAAACTTTATTATTATTATTTTTTTCTCAGAAAGTGTCATTTTCCGCTAACTTGTGAAAAAAATTAAATCATACATGAACTCACCATGCCCCTCCGCGAATAATTTGGGGTGTCTTCTTTCTAAAATGGGGTAATTTAGGGGGTATTTATACTATCCTGGCATTCTAGCACCTCAAGAAACATGACAGGTGCTCAGAAAGTCAGAGCTGCTTCAAAATGCGGAAATTCACATTTTTGTACCATAGTTTGTAAATGCTATAACCTTTGCGCAAACAAATAAATATACACTTTTTGGATTTTTTTTTATCAAAGACATGTAGCACAATAAATTCTGACACAAACTTGTATAGAAATGTAATTATGTTTGAACAATTTAACCAGAGAAAGTTAAAAATACACTTTTTTGAGAAAATTGAGGCCTATTTTGATTAATATCGGGAAAAACGAAAAATCTTAGCAGCAATCAAATACCACCAAAAGAAAGCTGTATTTGTGAGAAGAAAAGGAGGTAAAATTCATTTGGGTGCCAAGTTGCATGACCGAATAATAAACGGTTAAAGTTGTTTAGTGCAGATTTGTAAAAAAGGGCCTGGTCACTAGGGGGGTATAAACCTGTGGTCCTTAAGTGGTTAAAATAAAGAAATCCTGTGCCTGTCACAGCTCCGCTGTTCCTTGTGTGTGCGGGCACCACAATACTCAACCAGGTGGCCATCTACTGGTCCAGCCCCATTCTCCTGCTAGCCAGCGGCGGTCTCAGACGTCGGGATATCTAGTATCTTCTCCTTGACTCTTGCTGGGATCTCCTAGTGTCCTATTGGGACCATGTGCACACTCCTCTTGACCTCTTAAATGGTCACCATGCACACATCCAAATCCTTCCCCAGCCTATGACTGGCCACTAATGTTGATCGAGCATGCTCATCCGAACACCAGTTTCCTCCCCGCACGTTTGTTGGCTGCTACGCAGCCAATAAACGTGCAGGTGAGTACTGCCCTTCACTGTAATGCCGTAGTCATGTTGGTTACTGGTATTACAGTGATTCGCTGGCCGGAACGCGTCATCGGGTGCCATATAGCACCCGATGACACGTGTTCGGCTCAGTGTTATATAGGGGGAGCTGAGCATTGGAAGGGACAAAGAGTGTAGGAAGTGAATGTTTTTTAATTTTTTTATTTGAAAAACTTGTCAGAGACCCAAAAGTCTTTTTTAATGACTATTGTTGTGTGTGGCAGAAGCAATATATATTTTTTGCGCAAGCTGTGCTAAATTGCTAAAACTTTACAGACCCAAAAGTCCTATTCAGGACGATTGTTGTGTGTGGCAACAACAATATCTATTTTTAGCTCATCCTATGCTAAATAGCGTGCAATAGTTAGGCCGCTGCAGACAGCGACATTATCTGCGCTACATCTCCTGTTTAACGTGTGCGCATCCAAAAAATATCTGTTAATTCCAGTTGCAGACAGTGAAATTAGCTGCGCTGCATCTCCTGTGTAACGTGTGCACATCCAAAAAAAATCTGTGACATCCAGTGTACTTTTTCCATACACGGTGTCTGCTGTGAACAGTGACATTACCTAGGGTGCATCTCCTGTGTAACGTTTCCACATCCCAAATACCTGTGACATTCCCTGTCATTTTTTATTAGCCGGTGGTGAAATCAGCGACATTATCTGCAGTATTTCTCCTGTGTAACGTTTTCACATCCCAAATACCTGCAACATTCCATGTAATTTTATATTAGCCTCTGGTGACATCAGCGACATTATCTGCAGTATTTCTCCTGTGTAACGTTTCTACATCTCAAATACCTGTGATATTCCCTGTAATTTTATATTATCCGCTGGTGACATTAGCGACATTATCTGCAGTATTTCTCCTGTGTAACGTTTCCACATCCCAAATACCTGTAACATTCCCTGTAATTTTATATTAGCCGCTGGTGACATCACCGACATTATCTACAGAATTTCTCCTGTGTAACATTTCCAAATACAAAATACCTGTGACATTCCGTGTAATTTCATATAAGCCACTGATGACATCAGCGACATTATCTGCGGTATTTCTCCTGTGTAACATTTCCAAATACAAAATACCTGTGACATTCCCTGTAATTTAATATTAGCCACTGATGACATCAGCAACATTATCTGCGGTATTTCTCCTGTGTAATGTTCCAGATCCCAAATACCTGTGACATTCCCTGTAATATTATATTAGCCGCTAGTGACATTAGCAACATTATCTGCAGTATTTATCCTATATAACGTTTCCACATCCCAAATACCTATGACATTCCCTGTAATTTAATATTAGCCACTGGTGACATCAGCGACATTATCTGTAGTATTTCTCCTGTGTAACGTTTCCACATCCCAAATACCTGTGACATTCCCTGTAATTTTATATTAGCCGGTGGTGACATCAGCGACATTATCTGCAGTATTTGTCCTGTCTAACGTTTACACATCCCAAATACCTATGACATTCCCTGTAATTTTATATTATCCGCTGGTGATATCAGCGACATTATCTGCGGTATTTCTCCTGTGTAACATTTCCAAATACAAAATACCTGTGACATTTCCTGTAATTTAATATTAGCCACTGATGAAATCAGCAACATTATCTATGGTATTTCTCCTGTGTAACGTTTCCACATTCCAAAAACCTATGACATTCCCTGTAATTTTACAATAGCCACTGGTGTCATCAACGACATTATCTGCAGTATTTCTCCTGTGTAACGTTTAGATCTCAAATACCTATGACATTCCCAGTAATTTTATATTAGCCGCTGGTGACATCAGCGACATTATCTGCAGAATTTCTCCTATGTAACGTTTCCACATCCCAATTACCTGTGACATTCCCTGTAATTTTATATTAGCCGCTGGCGACATCACCGACATTTTCTACAGAATTTCTCCTGTGTAACATTTCCAAATACAAAATACCTGTGACATTCCATGTAATTTAATATTAGCCGCTGGTGACAGCATTGGCATTATCTGCATGATATCTCCTGTGTGACGTTTCCACATCCCAAATAACTGTGACATTCCCTGTAATTTTATATTAGCCGCTGCTGACATCAGTGACATTATCTACAGTATTTCTCCTGTGTAACGTTTCCACATCCCAAATACCTGAGACATCCCATGCAATTTTACATTAGCCACTGGTGACATCAGCGACATTATCTGCGGTATTTCTCCTGTGTAACGTTCCATATCCCAAATACCTGTGACATTCCCTGTAATTTTATATTAGCTGCTGGTGACATCAGCGACATTATCTGCAGTATTTCTCATATGTAACGTTTCCACATCCCAAATACCTATGACATTCCCTGTAATTTTATATTAGCCGCTGTTGACATCAGCGACATTATCTGCAGTATTTCTCTTGTGTAACGTTCCAGATCCCAAATAACTGTGACATTCCATGTAATTTAATATTAGCCGCTGGTGACAGCATTGACATTATCTGCAGGATATCTCCTGTGTGACATTTCCACATCCCAAATACCTGTGACATTCCCTGTAATTTTATATTAGCCGCTAGTGACATCAGCGACATTATTTGCGGCATTTCTCCTGTGTAACATTTCCACATCCCAAATACCTGTGACATTCCCTGTAATTTTGTATTAGTCGCTGGTGACATTAGTGACATTATCTGCAGTATTTCTCCTTTGTAGCGTTTCCACATCCCAAATACCTGTGACATTCCCTGTAATTTTTTATTAGCCGCTGGTGACATCAGCGACACTATCTCCAGTATTTCTCCTGTGTAACATTTCCACATCCCAAATACCTGCAACATTCCCTGTAATTTTATATTAGCCGCTGGTAACATCAGCGACATTATCTGCGGTATTTCTCCTGTGTAACGTTTCCACATCCCAAGTACCTGTGACATTCCATGTAATTTTATATTAGCCGCTGGTGACATTAGCGACATTATCTGCGGAATTTCTCCTGTGTAACATTTCCACATCCCAAATATCTGTGAAATTCCCTGCAATTTTTTATTACCTGGCAGTAACAGTATTGACATTATCTGCGGTATATCTCCTCTGTAACATTTCTACATCCCAAATACCTGTGACATTCCCTATAATTTTATATTAGCCGCTAGTGACATCAGCGACATTATTTGCAGCATTTCTCCTGTGTAACATTTCCACGTCCCAAATACTTGTGACATTCCCTGTAATTTTTTATTAGCCGCATATGACAGCATTGACATTATCTGCAGGATATCGCCTGTGTGACGTTTCTACATCCTAAATACCTGTGACATTCCCGGTAATTTTATATTAGCTGCTAGTGACATCAGCGACATTATTTGCGGCATTTCTCCTGTGTATCATTTCCACATCCCAAATACCTGTGACATTTTTCTGTAATTTTTTATTAGTCACTGGTGACATTAGTGACAATATCTGCAGTATTTCTCCTGTGTAGCGTTTCCACATCCCAAATACCTGTGACATTCCCTGTAATTTTTTATTAGCCACTGGTGACATCAGCGACACCATCTGCAGTATTTCTCCTATGTAACATTTCCACATCCCAAATACCTGCAACATTCCCTGTAATTTTATATTAGCCGCTGGTAACATCAGCGACATTATCTGCGGTATTTCTCCTGTGTAACGTTTCCATATCCCAAGTACCTGTGACATTCCATGTAATTTTATATTAGCCGCTGGTGACAGCATTGACATTATCTGCGGCATTTCTCCTGTGTAACGTTTCCACATCCCAAATGTCTGTGACATTCCCTTTGATTTTTTATTAGCCGCTGGTGACAGCATTGACATTATCTGCAGGATATCTCATGTGTGACGTTTCCACATCCCAAATACCTGTGACATTCCCTGTAATTTTATATTAGCCACTAGTGACATCAGCAACATTATTTGCGGCATTTCTCCTGTGTAACATTTCCACATCCCAAATACCTGTGACATTCCATGTAATTTTTTATTAGTCGCTTGTGATATTAGTGACATTATCTGCAGTATTTCTCCTGTGTAGCGTTTCCACATCCCAAATACCTGTGACATTCCCTGTAATTTTTTATTAGTCACTGGTGACATTAGTGACAATATCTGCAGTATTTCTCCTGTGTAGCGTTTCCACATCCCAAATACCTTTGACATTCCCTGTAATTTTTTATTAGTCGCTGGTGACATTAGTGACATTATCTGCAGTATTTCTCCTATGTAACATTTCCACATCCCAAATACCTGCAACATTCCCTGTAATTTTATATTAGCCGCTGGTAACATCAGCGACATTATCTGCGGTGTTTCTCCTGTGTAACGTTTCCACATCCCAAGTACCTGTGACATTCCAAGTAATTTTATATTAGCCGCTGGTGACAGCATTGACATTATCTGCGGCATTTCTCCTGTGTAACGCTTCCACATCCCAAATGTCTGTGACATTCCCTTTGATTTTTTATTAGCCGCTGGTGACAGCATTGACATTATCTGCAGGATATCTCCTGTGTGACGTTTCCACATCCCAAATACCTGTGACATTCCATGTAATTTTATATTAGTCGCTGGTGACATTAGCGACATTATCTGCGGAATTTCTCCTGTGTAACATTTCCACATCCCAAATACCTGTGACATTCCCTGTAATTTTTGATTACCTGGCAATGACAGTATTGACATTATCTGCGGTATATCTCCTCTGTAACATTTCTACATCCCAAATACCTGTGACATTCCCTATAATTTTATATTAGCCGCTAGTGACATCAGCGACATTATTTGCTGCATTTCTCCTGTGTAACATTTCCACGTCCCAAATACCTGTAACATTCCCTGTAATTTTTTATTAGCCGCATGTGACAGCATTGACATTATCTGCAGGATATCTCCTGTGTGACGTTTCTACATCCTAAATACCTGTGACATTCCCTGCAATTTTATATTAGCCGCTGGTAACATCAGCGACATTATCTGCGGTGTTTCTCCTGTGTAACGTTTCCACATCCCAAGTACCTGTGACATTCCATGTAATTTTATATTAGCCGCTGGTGACAGCATTGACATTATCTGCGGCATTTCTCCTGTGTAACGTTTCCACATCCCAAATGTCTGTGACATTCCCTTTGATTTTTTATTAGCCGCTGGTGACAGCATTGACATTACCTGCAGTATTTCTCCTGTGTAGCGTTTCCACATCCCAAATACCTGTGACATTCCCTGTAATTTTTTATTAGTCGCTGGTGACATTAGTGACATTATCTGCAGTATTTCTCCTGTGTAGCGTTTCCACATCCCAAATGTCTGTGACATTCCCTTTGATTTTTTATTAGCCGCTGGTGACAGCATTGACATTATCTGCAGGATATCTCCTGTGTGACGTTTCCACATCCCAAATACCTGTAATGTTCGCTGTAATTTTATATTAGCCGCTAGTGACATCAGCAACATTATTTGCGGCATTTCTCCTGTGTAACATTTCCACATCCCAAATACCTGTGACATTCCCTGTAATTTTTTATTAGTCGCTGGTGACATTAGTGACATTATCTGCAGTATTTCTCCTGTGTAGCGTTTCCACATCCCAAATACCTGTGACATTCCCTGTAATTTTTTATTAGTCGCTGGTGACATTAGTGACATTATCTGCAGTATTTCTCCTGTGTAGCGTTTCCACATCCCAAATACCTGTGACATTCCCTGTAATTTTTTATTAGTCGCTGGTGACATTAGTGACATTATCTGCAGTATTTCTCCTGTGTAGCGTTTCCACATCCCAAATACCTGTGGCATTCCCTGTAATTTTTTATTAGTCGCTGGTGACATTAGTGACATTATCTGCATTATTTCTCCTGTGTAGCGTTTCCACATCCCAAATACCTGTGACATTCCCTGTAATTTTTTTATTAGCCGCTGGTGACATCAGCGACACTATCTTTAGTATTTCTCCTGTGTAACATTTCCACATCCCAAATACCTGCAACATTCCCTGTAATTTTATATTAGCCGCTGGTAACATCAGCGACATTTTCTGCGGTATTTCTCGTGTGTAATGTTTCCACATCCCAAGTACCTGTGACATTCCATGTAATTTTATATTAGCCGCTGGTGACAGCATTGACATTATCTGCGGTATTTCTCCTGTGTAACGTTTCCACATCCCAAATGTCTGTGACATTCTCTGTAATTTTATATTAGCCGCTAGTGATATCAGCAACATTATCTGCTGTATTTCTCCTGTGTAACATTTCCACATCCCAAATACCTCTGACATTCCAAGTAATTGTTAATTAGTCGCTGGTGACAGCATTGACATTATCTGCGGTACTACTCCTGTGTGACTTTTCCACATCCCAAATACCTGTGACATTCCCTGTAATTTTTTGTTAGCTGCTGGTGACAGCATTGACATTATCTGCGCCATTTCTCCTGTGTAACATTTCCACATCCCAAATACCTGTGACATTCACTGTAATTTTTTATTAGCCGCTGGTGACATCAGCGACATTATCTGCGGTATATCTCCTGTGTAATGGTCCACATCCCAAATACCTGTGACATTTCATGTAATTTTTTTGTTAGACGCTGGTGACATCAGCGACATTATCTGCAGTATTTCTTCTGTGTAACATTCCCACATCCCAAAAACTTGTGACTATATCTGTAATTTCATATTAGCCGCCAGTAACATCAGCGACATTATCTGCTGTATTTCTCCTGTGTAACGTTCCAGATCCCAAATACCTGTGACATTCCCTGTAATTTTATATTAGCCGCTGGTGACATCAGCGACATTATCTGCAATATTTCTTCTGTGTAACATTCCCACATCCCAAAAACCTGTGACTATTTCTGTAATTTTATATTAGCTGCTGGTGACATCACAGACATTATCTACAGTATTTCTCCTGTGTAACATTTCCAAATACAAAATACCGATGACAGTCCCTGTAATTTAATATTAACCACTGATGACATCAGTGACATTATCTGCGGAATTTCCCCTATGTAACATTTCCAAATACAAAATACCTATGACATTCCCTGTAATTTAATATTATCCACTGGTGAGGTGAGAGCATTGACTTTATCTGCAGGATATCTCCTGTGTGACGTTTCAACATCCCAAATAACTGTGACATTCCCTGTAATTTTATATTAGCCACTGCTGACATCAGCAGCATTATCAGTGCAATTTCTCCTGTGTAACTGTCACTACCAGAGCTTTGGGACGTTCTCACAGCTCTGTTTCTCCACCCCTGTGATGATGTCACTACTAGAGCTTGGAGGAGTTCTCACTGCTCTGTTTCTCCTCCCCTGTGATGAGGTCTTTACTCCCAGCTGTTCTTCCTGCGTTTGATTTTCCTGCCTTTAAATCACCCCTCCTCCTATTGTAGGGCGTGGATTATAGTTCTCATTTCAGTTGTTGCTCTTGCTTGAGTATCTTCTCTTGCAAGCTATCAGTTCATTGGACCTGTGTTCTGCTGCATCAAGCACTCCGGATATTGCCAGCTGTCCTTGGATCCGTCTTCTCTGCGGCTTCAGCTAAGTGTGCAGACATTGTTGTGTACCTGGTTATTTTCTGACTGGATCTGAGGTGGCCACGGTTCCCTCCATATACTGAGCAGGGCACCGGTGCCCCTTCCACTATTGTAGGGGTTTCAGTGGTCATCAGTCTTAGGCACGTGGGCATGCCTCGTTCCTCCATTTGGATCCGGGCATGTGCTTAGCAGCATAGGGAGAGCTTTGAGGGTCTGACAGGGGTCACCCTTTATCCTCCCTAGTTTGGGTCCGGTCAGTAGCTCTTTTACTGTGTATGCTCTTGTTGCTCACAAACAGCCGAGACATTATAATCCACCAAAACCGTCCTTTTTGACATGGATCCGCTTTCTGGCCTGGTTGACCGCATGCAGGGTCTTTCTTTGGAAGTAGCGGATCTCCGTCAATCTATGACCCAGCTTCAAGCATTGGGCTCTGCTCCGGCTCATGGAGTCTGTTGCGAGCCAAAGGTCTTACTTCCGGAAACGTTCTCCGGGGGCAGTGAGAATTTTGTTCGCTTCAGAGAGGCATGCAAACTCCATTTTTGCTTGTGTCCCCACTCCTCTGGTAAGGAGGAGCAGAGGGTGAGGATTGTCATCTCCCTGCTCAGGGGTAATGCTCAGACTTGGGCTTTTTCGCTGCCATCAGGGGATCCCTCCCTTCGAACCGTGGAAAGATTTTTTGTGGCCCTGGGGCAGATATATGATGACCCGGATCGTGTTGCTCTGGCCAAATCTAACTTACGTGTTTTATGCCAGAACAAACTGTCTGCGGAGCTTTATTGTTCTGAATTTCGGAGATGGGCAGCTGATTCGGGTTGGAATGATGCTGCACTCCGGAGTCAGTTCTGTCATGGTCTCTCAGAGAGATTGAAAGATGCGTTTGCTTTCCATGAGAGACCAACATCCTTAGAGTCTGCCATGTCATTGGCGGTACGCCTTGACAGGCGTCTAAGAGAAAGAAACGAGACCTCTCTGTGCAGCCATTGTCAGTCTAGGGGCAATGGTGCGGACTCATTCAGTGTGTAGGGGCCTCATCCTGTCTCGCTCCCCTCTGAGGAGGAGCCCATGCAGCTAGGTCGACTTGCCCCTGATAAAAGAGGATTTAGTCCTCAGAGAATGGTGTGTTTTTGTTGTGGGGGCATAGGTCATTTGGTAAATGTTTGTCCGTCTAGGAGATTCTTGAACTGTACTAAGAGCGATAATAAGAGAAAAACCTCAAAAGGTAAATCATCAAGTTCTGCTTCATCTGCTACTTTGGGCAAAGTTGATGTAGGAATTGGTGCTTTTCCTCTGACCTGCAGTTCCCGTTTTCTCCTGTCCGCCAGGGTGGCGCTAGAGAGCAAAGTAATTTCTTGTGAGATTTTTGTCGATAGTGGAGCGGCCGTCAATCTTATTGACACTCAATTTGTAGCCATGCATGGTTTTCAGGTTTGCACATTAGAAAAGGATATACCTGTTTTTGCTATTGACTCTGCTCCACTCTCACAGAGATCTCTGAGGGGCATTGTTCACAATATCCGGCTAGCTGTAGGTGACACTCATGTGGAGGATATATCTTGTTTTGTCCTTAACGGATTGCCTTCTCCTCTAGTTTTGGGGTTACCCTGGCTCACTAGACATAACCCCACTATTGATTGGCAAGGAAGGCAAATAAATGAGTGGAGTGATTTTTGTAGAGAGAATTGTCTCACAGCGACTTTTGCAGAGGTGTCTACTAAAACTGTGCCATCATTTCTCTCTGATTTCTCGGACGTGTTTTCCGAGAGCGGTGTTCAGGAGCTACCTCCTCACCGGGAGTTTGACTATCCCATTAACCTCATTCCCGGCGCTAAGCTGCCAAAAGCACGCCTCTACAATCTCTCACAACCAGAAAAAATCGCAATGCGAACCTATATCTCCGAGAGTCTCGATAAGGGGCATATTCGTCCCTCAAAGTCACCTGTTGCCGCGGGTTTTTTTTTTGTTAAAAAAAAAGATGGCTCTCTGAGACCTTGCCTAGATTTTAGGGAGCTGAATCGTATCACGATTCGCGATCCCTATCCCCTTCCTCTGATCCCGGACCTCTTCAACCAAATTGTTGGGGCCAAGGTGTTTTCCAAATTGGATTTGAGAGGCGCGTACAACCTGGTCAGGGTCAGAGAGGGGGATGAATGGAAAACGGCCTTTAATACCCCTAACGGGCATTTCGAGAATCTCGTTATGCCTTTCGGCCTGATGAATGCTCCGGCCGTCTTTCAGCATTTTGTTAATAGTATTTTCTACCATTTAATGGGGAAATTTGTATTGGTGTATCTTGATGATATTTTGATTTTTCCCCCTGATGTTCAGACCCATCAGGATCATCTTTTTCAGGTTCTGCAGATTCTGCGGGAAAATAAATTGTACGCCAAGCTGGAGAAATGTCTTTTTATGGTATCGGAGATTCAATTTCTGGGTTTTCTCCTCTCTGCTTCTGGTTTTCGCATGGATCCGGAAAAGGTCCGTGCTGTACTTGAGTGGGAGCTTCCTGAGAATCAGAAGGCATTGATGCGCTTTCTGGGTTTTGCGAACTATTACAGAAAGTTCATTTTGAATTATTCCTCTGTTGTCAAACCCCTTACTGACATGACAAAAAAGGGGGCGGATTTTTCCTCTTGGTCGGAGGAGGCACTTGCAGCCTTTTCTAAGATTAAAAAGAGTTTTGCGTCTGCTCCCGTCTTGGTGCATCCCGATGTTTCCTTACCGTTTATTGTTGAGGCGGATGCTTCCGAGGTGAGTGTGGGTGCAGGTTTGTCCCAGGGCCCTTCTCCTGCCAAATGGCGACCCTGTGCCTTTTTCTCTAAAAAACTCTCCCCGGCAGAGAGAAACTATGATGTGGGAGATAGGGAGTTGTTGGCCATCAAGTTGGCTTTCGAGGAATGGCGCCATTGGTTGGAGGGGGCCAGGCACCCTATCACCGTTTTTACCGACCATAAGAATCTGGCATACTTGGAGTCGGCCAGGCGTATGAATCCGAGACAGGCCAGATAGTCTCTGTTCTTCTCCAGATTCAATTTTGTCGTTACAGTCCGCCCTGGGATCAAAAATGTGAAGGCTGATGCTCTCTCTCGCTGTTTTCCGGGAGGAGGAAACTCCGAGGACCCGGGTCCCATTTTGGCGGAGGGGGTAGTTGTTTCTGCTCTATATTCCGATTTGGAGGCCGAGGTCCAGGCTGCCCAGACCGAGGCACCTGCCCGTTGTCCTTCTGGGAAGCTGTTCGTGCCTCCTGAGCTACGTCACAAACTCTTCAAGGAGCATCATGATACGGTTCTTGCTGGTCACCCCGGGAGTAGAGCCATGGTAGATCTCATTGCTCGGAGATTTTGGTGGCCGGCTCTTCGTAAGTCGGTGGAGGGTTTTGTGGCTGCTTGTGAGACGTGCGCTCGCGCTAAGGTCCCTCGTTCACGGCCTTCAAGTTCCCTTCTCCCGTTACCCATACCTTCCCGTCCTTGGACACACCTGTCCATGGACTTTATCACGGATCTTCCTCGTTCCTCGGGGAAGTCGGTGATCCTGGTGGTGGTGGACCGTTTTAGCAAGATGGCTCATTTCGTACCTTTCCCTGGTTTACCCAATGCTAAAACGTTGGCGCAAGATTTTGTCGACCATATTGTTAAATTGCACGGCATTCCCTCTGATATTGTTTCCGATAGAGGCACGCAGTTTGTGTCCAGGTTCTGGAAGGCTTTCTGTTCTCGCCTGGGGGTTCGGCTGTCCTTCTTTTCTGCTTTTCACCCGCAGTCGAATGGGCAGACTGAGCGCCTCAATTAGAATCTGGAGACATATTTGCGCTGTTTTGTGGCAGAGAACCAGGAGGATTGGTGTTCATTTCTCCCTCTTGCTGAGTTTGCTCTGAACAACCGTCGTCAGGAATCTTCTGATAAGTCACCATTCTTTGGTGCATATGGGTTCCATCCGCAGTTTGGGACATTCTCGGGAGGGGCTCTTTCTGGTTTACCTGAGGAGGAGAGATTTTCCTCGTCTTTGTCTACCATTTGGCAAAAGATTCAGAGTAATCTTAGAAAGATGAGTGAGAAGTATAAGCGTGTGGCTGATAAGAGACGTGTGCCTGGTCCGGACCTGAATGTGGGTGATCTGGTGTGGTTGTCTACAAGAAATATTAAACTGAAGGTTCCCTCCTGGAAATTGGGTCCCAAGTTTATTGGGCCTTATAAGATCTTGTCAGTCATCAATCCTGTTGCCTTCCGTCTTGATCTTCCACGGGTTTGGAAGATACATAATGTATTTCACAGATCTCTCTTAAAACCATATGTCCAGCCCACGGTACCCTCCTCTTTGCCTCCTCCTGCGATTTTGGTTGATGGCAATCTGGAGTTTGAGGTTTCCAGAATTGTGGACTCTCGCATTGTCCGCGGTTCTCTTCAGTACCTCGTTCATTGGAAGGGTTGTGGTCCTGAGGAGAGGATGTGGGTTCCGGTGTCGGACATTAAAGCCACTCGCCTCATCAGGGCATTTCATAGGGCTCATCTTGAGAAGGTGGGTCCTGGGTGTCCGGAGTCCACCCGTAGAGGGGGGGGGTACTGTCACTACCAGAGCTTTGGGACGTTCTCACAGCTCTGTTTCTCCACCCCTGTGATGATGTCACTACTAGAGCTTGGAGGAGTTCTCACTGCTCTGTTTCTCCTCCCCTGTGATGAGGTCTTTACTCCCAGCTGTTCTTCCTGCGTTTGATTTCCCTGCCTTTAAATCACCCCTCCTCCCATTGTAGGGCGTGGATTATAGTTCTCATTTCAGTTGTTGCTCTTGCTTGAGTATCTTCTCTTGCAAGCTATCAGTTCACTGGACCTGTGTTCTGCTGCATCAAGCACTCCGGATATTGCCAGCTGTCCTTGGATCCGTCTTCTCTGCGGCTGCAGCCCCTTCAGCTAAGTGTGCAGACATTGTTGTGTACCTGGTTATTTTCTGACTGGATCTGAGGTGGCCACGGTTCCCTCCATATACTGAGCAGGGCACCGGTGGCCGTGCCCCTTCCACTATTGTAGGGGTTTCAGTGGTCATCAGTATTAGGCACGTGGGCATGCCTCGTTCCTCCATTTGGATCCGGGCATGTGCTTAGCAGCATAGGGAGAGCTTTGAGGGTCTGACAGGGGTCACCCTTTATCCTCCCTAGTTTGGGTCCGGTCAGTAGCTCTTTTACTGTGTATGCTCTTGTTGCTCACAAACAGCCGTGACAGTAATGTTTCCACATCCCAAATACCTGTGACATTACCTGTAATTTTATTTTAGCCGCTGGTGACAGCATTGACATTATCTGCGGTATATCTCCTATGTAACGTTTCCACATCCCAAATACCTATGACATTCCCTTTAATTTAATATTAGCCACTGGTGACATCAACGACATTATCTGCGGTATTTCTCCTGTGTAACATTTCCACATCCCAAATACCTGCAACATTCCCTGTAATTTTATATTAGCTGCTGCTGACATCAGCGACATTATTTGCGGTATTTTTCCTGTGTAACGTTTCCACATCCCAAATACCTGTGACATTCCCTGTAATTTTTTATTAGCTGCTAGTGACAGCATTGACATCTGCGGTAAATATCCTGTGCAACGTTTCCACATCCCAAATACCTGTGACATTCCCTGTAATTTTTTATTAGCCGCTGGTGACAGCATTGACATTATCTGTGGTACTACTCCTGTGTGACTCCTCCACATCCCAAATACCTGTGACATTTCCTGTAATTGTACATAAGCCGCTGGTGACATCACCGACATTATCTACAGTATTTCTCCTGTATAACGTTTCCACATCCCAAATACCTGTGAAATTCCTTGTAATTTTATATTAGCCACTGGTGACATCAGCGACATTATCTGCCGTATTTCTCCTGTGTAGCGTTTTCACGTCCCAAATACCTGTGACATTCCCTGTAATATTTTTTTTTGCCGCTGGAGACATCAGTGACATTATCTGCAGTATTTCTCCTGTGTAATGTTTCCACATCCCAAATACCTGTGACATTCCTTGTAATTTTATATTAGCTGCTGGTGACATCAGCGACATTATCTGCGGTATTTCTCCTGTGTAGCGTTTCCACATCCCAAATACCTGTGACATTCCTTGTAATTTTTTATTAGCTGCTGCTGACATCAGCGACATTATTTGCAGTATATCTCTTGTGTAATGTTTCCACATCCCAAATACCTTTTTTAATTTTTTTGTGCATACACTTACAAATCCTACGCCACTATACCTGTGACATACTTTCAAGCATATATAACATTTAATATGAAGAAGGTGAGCAGTAAGGAACAGGGAAGTGGCCGTGATGCTGATGGTGCATGCAGAGGCTGTGCACCTGGGCACGTTAAAACTGTGCCTGCTGCCAGAGCAAAAGAAAAACAATTATACACGATACCTAGCTTCATGTCCCAGTTTACAGTGTGGAGCAGGACAACGCTCTTTAAGTCAGACCAGTGCGACCAGGTGGTCGATTGGATTGCAGCAGATAATGCTTCCAGTCGTTTAAGCACCACCCTGTCTTCCACCAAGTCCAGTCTCAGTCGCCAAGAGTCTGGTCAACACAATCCTCACTCTGACCCTTCTTTCCCCTACCATGCAGAGTCTTGCCAAGTAAGTGATCCTACAATCGTATATTCCGAGGAGCACTTTTCAGCGACATTCCTTCATTTGGGCCTCTCGACAAATCCGCTTGAAGAGAGACATGAGATCTTGTGCCCTGATTCCCAAACTCTTGATCATCCACAGTCACAAGGAGATGACGGTGGGAAACGGCAATTAGTGTTTCACGAGGAGGAGGATGATGATGAGACACAGTTGCCAAAAAGTCAACGGCAATTAGTGTCTCAAGAGGTTGTTGCCTTGCACCTGGACCTTCGCAAGCACCATCAGCGACCACATCCACTTCCGTGTCCCAGCGCAGCGTACAAATGTCCTTACCCCAGGCATTTGAACGCAAGCACAAATACCCAGCCATCCACCCACCCACAGGCCATTGCACTAAATGTGCAACTTTCTAAATTACTGGCCCTGGAAATGTTGTCGTTTAGGCTTGTGGACACTAAAGCCTTCCGCAGTCTGATGTCGACGTCCGTCCCTCGTTACGCAGTCCCCTGCCGCCACTTTTTTTCACGGTGTGCCGTGCCCGCCTTACACCAGCATGTGTCCCGTAACATCACCCGTGCCCTGACCAACGCTGTTACTAGGAAGGTCCACTTAACCACTGACACATTGACAAGTGCTTTCAGCCAGGGACGCTACATTTCCCTGACGGCACACTGGGTGAACGTTGTGGAGGCCGGGAGCGAGTCGTACTCTGTGATGGCACAGGTGCTACCGATGCCAAGGATTGCGGGCCCTAATTCCATCAGGGTTTCCACCACCACCTATGTTAGTGGTCCAACCCCCACTTCTCCTCCTCCGCCTCCTCCTCCACTTCCACCTCTGAATTATCCTCTTGCAGCACCAGTTAGCCATCAGTCGGTAGCGGGAAGCAGTGTAGCACTGCAGTTGGGAAGCATCAACAGGCCGTGCTTAAGCTGATCTGCTTAGGTGACAAACAGCACACTGCCGCAGAGCTGTGGCAGGGGATAAGAGATCAGACTGAGCTGTGGCTCTCGCCACTTAACCTAGAACCAAGCATGGTTGTGTCTAATAATGGTCGTCACTTGGTTGCGGCTTTGGAGCTTGGCAAACTCACACACATCCCATGCCTAGCCCACGTCTTCAACTTAGTGGTTTAGCAATTACTCAAAACCTACCACAATTTGCCTGAGCGACTGGTGAAGGTGTGCCGTATGTGTGCCCATTTCCGCTAATCATCAACAGCTTCCACTGTTCTGTCAATGCTGCAGCAGCGCTTACAATTGCCAGCTCACCAACTGTTGTGCGACGTGAGCACGTGCTGGAACTCGACGTTCCAGATGTTGGCGAGGCTTTGTGAGCAGCAGAGGGCAGTAGTGGAATACCAGCTGCAACATGGTCGTACCCTTTCCAGTCAGCTTCAGCTCTTCACAAGCGAGGAGTGGGCATGGATGTCTGACCTCTGTGAGGTTTTAAGAAACTTTGAGGAATCAACACAGATGGTGAGCGGCGATAACGCTATTATCAGCGTCACCATCCCACTTCTGTGTCTACTCAAACGCTGGCTGCTCACAATTAAGGACGACGCTTTGCATGTGGAAGAGGTCGAAATGGGGGAAGACATTACACAGGGTGATAGCCAGACCACCCTCAGTTCGTCTTCTCAGTGCAAATTTGATGATGATGAGGAGGAGTAGGAGGAGGATCAGGAGACAGTTGCCTCCGCTACAGAGGGTAGTACCCATGGAAGTTTAATTCCATCTGTTCAACGTGGATGTTCAGAAGAAGTGGATGAGGAGATTGAGAGTCATCGTTTTGATGACGACAGGAAAGTCTTGCCTGTTGTGACTCTGGCATACATGGCTGACTTTATGTTAGGCTGCCTTTCCCGTGACCCACACGTTTTATGCATTTTGGTTGTTCACCCTTCTCGACCCCCACTACAAAGAGAACTTCTCATCTCTCATTCCTGTGGTGGACAGAACGAGCAAAATGGTGCAATACCAGAAGGTCCTTGTGAAAAAATTGATTCAAAAATTTCCAGCTGACAACGCTCGCGGCAGAGTACGTAGTTCCTTGGGCAACCGAGGAGGGGAGGGGAACACACTGCAGTTCCAAGAGAGGCATGGCAACACTCTCCAAAGCCTGGGACAGTTTCATGACACCCCGCCAGCACCCTCACCCTGATGCGTGGCCTAGTGTCACAAGTAGGGAAAATTTTTGGAAGATGGTGGAGTACGTAGCAGACCGTGTCAGCGTCCTCAATGATCCCTCTGTGCCTTACAACTACTGGGTGTCCAAGCTGGACACGTGGCACGAACTGGCGCTCTACGCCTTGAAGGTGCTGGCCTGTCCTGCCGCCAGCATTTTGTCAGAGCGGGTATTTAGTGCTGTTGGGGGCATAATAACTGATTGGTGCATCCGCCTGTCAACTGAAAATGCTGACAGGTTGACTCTTGGATTGCTCCTGACTTCTCTACTCCACCAGAGGAAAGCGGCTGAACATAAAGGTACTTTAAATGTGTTTTTTATAATGTACTGAATACACTGTATTCCCATGCACCCCTTTCACCACAAAAAAGGGTATATGGTTCAATCTTCCTTTTCTCGGCCTCCTCCTCCTCTTCCATCTATCAACATGCTTATTAGTCTGCCCTCGCTCCTAATGTTTTAGAGGGTCAGCTTACCAGCAGGCCCTCACCTACAATCCTTTAGAGGGTCAGCTCACCTACAGGCCCTCGCATGTAATGTTTTATAGGGTAAGCTCACCAGCAGGCCCTCACCTACAATCTTTTAGAGCGTCAGCTCACCAGCAGGCCCTCGCATATAATGTTTTTGAGGGTCAGCTCACCAGCAGGCTCTCAACCATAATGTTTTACAGGGTCAGCTCACTAGCAGGCCCTTGCCCATGACTTTTTCAATGGTTAGCTAAGCAGCAGGCACTCGCCCATAATTTTTTCAATGGTCAGCTCAGCAGCAGGCACTCGCCCATAATTTTTTTGATGGTCAGATCAGGAGCAGTCACTCGCACCTAATGTTTTTGAGAGTCAGCTCTGCAGCAGACCCTCACCCATAATGTTTTAGATGGTCAGCTCAGCAGAAGGCCCTCGCCCGTAATGTTTTAGAGGGTCACCAGCAGGCCCTTGCGCCTAATGATTTTGAGGGTCACCAGCAGACCATCAATCAAGATTTTTCAAGGGTGTATGATGCCCTTCTTTATGTGCAATAAAGGTTGTATTGGAGTTCCGGTTCCTTGTAATATTTGGCAGCCCTTTCCCTTAGTGCATAGGCTTTATGAGTGTAGGAGTCCCACTACCTGAACAACTGTACCACAATGTGAATGAGGTCCTCCATTATGTGATATACAGGTTGTATCGGAGAGCCTCTTCCTTGTAATTTTTGGCAGCACTTGCACTTTATATACAAATAAATATACAGGAAAGAATGTTTCCTAACAATTTTTCCTCAAAAATTGATTTTATCTTCGGTTTTGTGGATTATTGTCAGTCTGTAAAAGTGTACTACTCGGACAACATTGTTCCTAGCAGCGTCCTGGGAGTCCAAGATGCATCCAGACATCCTCCCAATGCTGTTCCCGAACCATTTCTGTGGTGTTTTCATCAATTTCTGACCTTTTCCTATGAACCAGACACCCTCCCCTCTTCAGAGCAGGGGGTGCCTGGTTTAATGCTCGGATTCTCCCATTGACTTCCATTGAGCATCCCAAGGTTTTTGACCCGGGCACCCGAGCACTTTGGTGCTCGATCAACACTACTGGCTACCCCAGGGTATAGAAGGCACCTTTACCGATGGGACAGTGTCTGAGATTTAGATTTCTAGTGGTTAATATACCAGAGAAGGTGTTATATCCTCTCTGACTACCCATGTACCGAACTGCTGCTTGACAACCAAGTCTGCTATTTAGCCACCTGCACTGACCTAGGACTTGTCTTCTGGTTAAGCTAGTATTCTGCCTGCCTTGACCTCATCCCGTATTCAGACTAAACTGATTGCCTGACTCCTCAGTGTTGTGCACCAATGTCTGTGACCCCTGTGGTTCAGCCACTAACCACACTGGAACTATCTCAGGAGATAGCGACCTGGTGGCTCGCCCGCAGAAAAGTCCTGTTCCCTGTACAGGGTTTAAAAGGACTGCCAGGATAACGCCCTTAGATTTATGCCACAGTCAAATTGGTTGGTTGGTACAGTGGATCCACACCCACTGTCATAACAGTAAGGTTAGTCCATGGACCCACACTGACCCATAATGTAAAGGTCTCCCTGAATGCTTCCAAGAGATGGTTCAGTAGCGTAATCACCAGCAACAAATATTGTCCTATCTGTGCAATGTCTTTGCTCCTCTGGACTCTCTCTCTCTCTCTCTCTCTGAAACTGCTTCAGAAGCACAGCTATCTGCAGCAGTTGCAGTAGCTGTAACACCTCCTCAAGTCTTCTTCTGAAGCCTCCAGTCCTTGTCGTTTGCCTCCTCAACGTTATGAGGGAAACCCCAAATGATGTTGAGGATTCATTAATTAATGCACTATCCATTTTAAACTCTTACCCTATCACAGCCCCGAAGTGACCAGACCAAGGTGGCATTTATTATCTCTCATCTGGCTGGACAGGCCCTAGAGTAGACTAATTGATTGCGGGAGAAAGGTGATCCTGTTACAAGCAATCTGCAGCTAATCCTAGAAACTTTCCAGACAGTTTTTCAGGAAACCAGGCGCACATCCTCTGTGGCTTCTTCTTTAGTACAGCTATGTCAAGGAACTCTCAATATGCTGTTCGGTTCCAAACCCTGGCCTCGGAGCTAGCCTGGAAAACCCAGCACTAGTTGCCTCCATCTGTGTGAGGCTCAAGGATGAATTGTCAGATTGTGATGTTTCTCCTACTCTGCAAGATCTGATTTCCTTGGCTGCACAAATCCATCTGCCATTCCAAGAGTTCCAAGGAGACAGTCAGTGAGAGGAGATTCCCTACATGGCCCCTCAATTTCAGAGATCTCTTATTCCTACAACAACTTTCTCAGTTTCAGGAATAGAGTGGAACCAGGTCAGAGTTAGGGAAGCACTTGCATAGGTCCTCTAATATCTTATGTATGTATGGTGGAGGAAAGGGTCATGTTGTCTGCACTTCACCTTACAAGCCAGGAAATTCAAGAGCCTAGGGTCAATAGGAGAGGATGCTCTATGTGAAGATCAGTCCCCTCCAAGATTGGCTTCACCTGTGACCTTATCTTTTCTTGGTACTCGGTTCACTGTGTCTGCCCTTCTGGATTATGGTTTGGCTGGAAACTTCCTGCATCAGGCCGTGGTGAATCAGTACAGGATACCCATGAAACAGCTTGAGAGACCCCTGGTGGTGACATCTGTAGTTGCAAAGGCTCTCTCTGAGTACATTTACTTTGTTATCATTCCCATGGATCTGCAAATGGGAGTCCTCTAGTTTTCTGCTATTAGTACTTCTCTGGCTCCACCAGCATAGTCCAATTCTGGATTGGAACTCTAGCCAGAATCTACATTGGGGATCCAGTGTCTAGTTTTCCTATATTTAGTTACCCGAGGGCACATATTAAGATCTGTGTTTTCCACGCTGGTCTTGATTCCTTCTGCACCACCGGAGGATGTTCCAAATTTATGTAGAGATGCATGACCCTCATAGATTTGGCGCATCCACCCACTGGCCATGCACCAGTTTAAAATTTACAGCAGCAAGGACACTGGCGTGAATAAAGATGAATGTGGTGGGCCTGTAGTGACGACCCCTCCTCTCCTTTATCACTCTCCCTTTTCCCTCCACTTCTAAAAAATGCAATGAATGGGTCAGTGGGAGTCATAGATTTTGCCACAAATATGACATGTGACAAAATCTGTGACTTTATTATACCACAAATGTGACATAAATAGACTAGTAAATGCCCCCCCCCCCCCTGTGTCTAGTTGTCTTTATATATCTAGTTAGTTAGTTAGTTACCTTTATATATTTAGTTAGTTATATTTAATATTTATCTTACATGCATCACCTGTGCTTCACCATTATATAGTGTATGCCAAAGGCAATGGAGGAGGAAATTATGAAATATAAATGTACAGTATATTCACACAAGGCAGATTTTTTGCACAAAACTGTGTAACCAACCCATTCACCTGATTCACCACAATTGAATTGAATGGTGAAATTGATTTTTAATTTTTTTTCTTAGGCATTTCTTCAGAGAGTCTTCTGTGTGTGAAAATACATTTAGAAAATTTTAATTTTGCTCATCTCTCCTGGTGATACATTGATAACTTACCCATCCAAGTTCTTGTCCTGTCTTGACCAGCGTGCTACTGTAAGCAGCTGTCTGTCTGCAGTGACCAGAAGCTAGGGTGATTAAACTGAATCCTTCTCAGAATTTGCAGTTACACATACAGTATATCATTGTAGATGCCATTCATCTTTCTTCTTTGAGTGCACATAGACCCATGTACTGAAGCGCCACAATTTTTAACTTGATGTTTGATTTCTTTCTTGTGTATTATCTTACTTCTCCTCTAGCTTTTCACTTTTAAATTCTATTATCTTACTACTGTTATAGCTTTTTTATATCCATGTTTCATCTATTTAGACTTATGTAGTCGTTACTGGCTGAAGTGAGTCTCTGCATGTCTTTGTAAGAGCTTTCACTGAAGTCAGCTCTTGGGGTTAGCTGAACTCTGTGCTGCCTACACACACACCCACAATTTTATTGTTTCTTGGCTGTAACTTCCTCAGACTAATTGACTGAATTCTGCTCTTCTTGGATGGTACAAGAAAGGTTTCCAACTGTTAATGAATAGCGTATATGCAGATAGCACATAGAACAATCCACACATTGAGTACCTACAGAAATGAGCGTTTGTTGCTCTGTAGCACTCGGCCAAGACTGATCTGAGTAGCACAAATCAGTTTTTCTATTATGTGAACCAACCTCTATACTAAGATTTCTATAGCTTTACTCATCTATGAGTAGTACATTGTACCTTATCAGTTCAACTGAAGTTTAACATGGAGTGGCGTGATATAGAAGCCCTTCCTCCATTAATAATTTGAATGAGAACCTTTTGAAATTGTGTCTTAGTTATCTGATTAAGAGAAAAAAAAAATGATATGACTTTATTAAAAAATATTAATGCAATCAGGGGTGTAACTAAGGCTCATGGGTCCTTGTGCAAGAGTTCAGCTTGGGCCCCCCTTTCCTCTGTGTGGCAAGGGGCATAGGAGCACCCAACCTATCTGCTGGCTAAGGCAAGAATTGAAATGGTACCCCCCATGCCAAATTCTCAACCTAACCCCTTCCCTCCAGCCCTACTGTTAAAGACATACTTGGAAACCATTACATACAATGCTAAAAAAACATACAGGATAATACAACACTACATACCTCTTATATTAAGTGATGTCACCTCTGATGTAGACATTCTCTTTCCTCATCTTCTCCATTCAAACCAGACCGCTATGATGATTTTTTCAGCTATCTCGTCTCTGCAGAGTTTGACAAAAAGACATTTTAGTTTCCTACAATTGTACCATTCTCCCCACCTTCACAACACCCCATCCTGACAGTCCAAATACTGTGCTCCCCAATACTATACAGCAGAAACAGACCCCTTGAAAATACAAGTACCACACAAATAGTTCCCACTTCATTCTTCAGATACATAAATGAAAAAAGGGAACTAAAACAAGGAATTACCAAATAAATAAAAAAAGAAGGAAGGTATGTGGAAGAAGATAAAGAACTAGCTGACTGCCTCAAGGAATACTTCTGTTCAGTTTTTACAAAGGAAAATTAAGGACAAGGACCTCAGTTAGGAAGGAAGACTAATAAATCTTTTGATGCATGTGTCTTTACAGAGGAAGAGTTCTAAATCAGCTGTCTAAAATTAATACAAATAAGTCACAGGGGTCTGATGGGATACACCCAAAGCTATTAAAAGAGCTTAGCGGTGAACTAGAAAAACCATTAACAGATTTATTTAACCAATCACTGGTAACAGGAGTCGTCCCAGAAGATTTGAAATTAGCAAATGTTGTGCCCATTCACAAGAAAGGTAGTAGGAAGGAATCGGGCAACTATAGGCCAGTAAGCCTGACATCAATAGTGGGGAAATTAATGGAAACCATACTTAAGGAGAGGTGTGTGGAACATCTAAAATCCCATGGATTGAAAGATGAAAAACAGCATAGGTTAACTTCAGGGAGATCATGTCAAACTAATCTTATAGATTTTTTTGATTCGGTGACTAAAATAATAGATGGGGGAGGTGCAGTGGACATCGCTTATCTAGACTTTAGTAAGGCTTTTGATACTGTCCCACATAGAAGGCTTATCAATAAATTGCAGTCTTTGTGCTTGGACTCCCATATTGTAGAATGGATTAGGCAGTGGCTGAGGGACAGACAACAGAGGGATGTAGTCAATGGAATATATTCAGACCATGGTCTTGTTACCAGTGGGGTACCTCAGGGATCTATTCTGGGACCCATATTGTTTAATATCTTTATCAGCGAAATTGCAGAAGGCCTCGATGGTAAGGTGTGTCTTTTTGCTGATGACACAAAGATTTGTAACAGGGTTGATGTTCCTGGAGGGATACACCAAATGGAAAAGGATTTAGGAAAACTAGAGGAATGGTCAAAAATCTGGCAACTAAAATGTAATGTTGATAAGTGCAAGATAATGCACCTGGGGTGTAAAAACCCAAGAGCAGAATATAAAATCAGTGATACAGTCCTAACCTCAATATCTGAGGAAAGGGATTTAGGGGTCATTATTTCAGAAGACTTAAAGGTAGGCAGACAATGTCATAGAGCAGCATGAAATGCTAGGAGAATGCTTGGGTGTATAGGGAGAGGCATTACCAGTAGAAAGAGGGAGGTGCTCATGCCGCTCTACAGAGCACTAGTGAGACCTCATTTGGAGTATTGTGCACAGTACTGGAGACCATATCTCCAGAAGGATATTAATACTTTGGAGAGAGTTCAGAGAAGAGCTACTAAACTAGTACATGGATTGCAGGATAAAACTTACCAGGAAAGATTAACCACCTCCGGACCGCTGTACGCACAGACGCGTCCTGGAGGTGGTTGTTCTATTCCACCTGGACGCGCCGGCGCGTCCTCTCGCGAGACGCGAGATTTCGTGCATTGCCGGCCCGCGCATGCGCTTAGCGGGCCGGCAAAAGTTAAAGAAGTATTTCGTCACCAGCCTGCCAGCCACGATCATTGGCTGGCAGGCTGGCGATTTTCAAAAAATCAAATCAGAAGCCCGATAACAGATCATATTAGTAAATATGATCTGTTATATGGCTTCTCTGCTCCTCTGCTGGTCCTTTTCGTCGGTTGGATCCAGCAGAGGAGCAGACATCACTGTGAGTACACATCACACACTACCCTTAGCCCCTGATCACCTTCCATCACCCCCATCATCCAAATTAACCCCTTGATCGCCCCCTGTCAATCACTTAGTGAAAGACAAAAAGTGATCAGTGTAAACTGACACTTTTTTTTTTCACTAGTATTGGCTGTTAGGTTTAGGATTAGTTTAGGCCCCTTGGTTAGGTAGTTAGCGATCGGTTAGCGCCCAGCCCACCGCACCGCAGTCACTGATTCGCTGATTAGCGTATCGCTAATCAGCATTTGTACTTTTATAGTATCTGTAAGTGATCAAAACTGATCACGGTCAGATCTATAATAGTATTAGTGTCACCTTAGCTCGCCCTCCACCCAAAACGCAGTGTTTGCCCGATCAGGCCTGATCGGTCGCCCACACGTGCGTTCACCCACGCCCGCCCCACCGCAGTGACAAAAAATAAATTTTTTTTGATCACTGCACATTCACTTTACACGCTCTGCGGCGATAAAAAAATCAGTTTTGATATTTTTTATCAACCGCAGCGGCCTCCGGTACTTCGCTAGCCTCCCCTTTGTAAGACAGGCTTGCTTTTTTTCTTGGGTAGTCTCAGGGAATACCCCTAAATTTAGTAGTCCAAAATGTCAAACAGGGGGTATTCTTCTGAAGAGGCCTACAGGATTCTGACCTAGTCGGATGAGGAGTGGGAACCCTCATCTGACGAATCTAGCGGGTCAGAATATGAACCTGTAGAAAGCAGTGGCTCTCTGACCCAAAGTTCGGACGAGGAGGTTGAGGTCCCTGGCAGCACCAGGCGTACCCGGCCCCGTGTCGCTAGACCACAGGTTACGCAGGATCCGCTTCAAGAGCAGCAGAGTGGGGCTGTCGCTGCCGGATCACGTGGTGAGGCATACACCAGCAGCGCAGCCCTCCCTGGACCTAGTACCAGCACTGCCGTACAACATGGTGAAGTAGCGAGCACCAGAAGGGCAGTTGAAGCTGGTACGGTGGCACGTGCAGTAGTTACCCCGTCGCAGCCACCGCACAGACAGGCCCGTAGAGCCCCTAGAATCCCTGAGGTGCTGGCAAACCCTGATTGGCAGTCACCAACTTCAGCCGCACCATTAGTTCCCCCTTTCACCGCCCAGTCTGGAGTTCGGGTTGAGACGGCTCAGATCAGTACGGCCCTGGGATTTTTTGAGCTGTTCTTGACTGCGGAGCTCTTGGACTTAGTCGTGGCAGAGACAAACCGGTATGCCACACAATTTATAACCGCAAACCCGGGAAGCTATTATGCCCAGCCTTTCCGGTGGAAACCAGTCCAAGTTTCCGAACTTAAAATTTTTCTGGGCCTTCTCCTCAACATGGGTCTAACCAAAAAGCATGAATTGCGGTCATATTGGTCCACGAACCCGATTCATCACATGCCCATGTTCTCTGCTGCTATGTCCAGGGCACGTTTTGAGACCATCCTGCGTTTCCTGCACTTTAGCGACAACACCACCTCCCGTCCCAGAGGCCACCCAGCTTTTGACCGGCTCCACAAAATTCGGCCCCTCATAGACCATTTCAACCAGAAATTTGCAGATTTGTATACCCCTGAGCAAAACATCTGCGTAGACGAGTCCCTAATACATTTTACCGGGCGCCTTGGCTTCAAACAATACATCCCAAGCAAGCGTGCCCGGTATGGGGTCAAATTGTATAAGCTCTGTGAAAGGGCCACAGGCTATACCCACAAATTTCGGATCTATGAGGGAAAAGATCAGACCCTGGAGCCGGTCGGTTGCCCTGACTACCTGGGGAGCAGTGGGAAGACAGTCTGGGACTTGGTGTCACCCTTATTCGGCAAGGGGTACCATCTTTACGTGGACAATTTTTACACAAGTGTGGCCCTCTTTAGGCATTTGTTTCTAGAACGGATTTGCGCCTGTGGCACCGCGCGAACTAGTCGCGTGGGCTTCCCCCAACGGCTTGTAACCACCCGTCTTGCAAGGGGGGAGAGGGCTGCCTTGTGTAACGAAGAACTGCTCGCGGTGAAATGGAGAGACAAGCGTGACGTTTACATGCTCTCCTCCATTCACGCAGACACGACAATCCAAATTGAAAGGGCAACCCGTGTCATTGAAAAGCCCCTCTCAGTCCACGACTATAATGCGCTCATGGGAGGGGTGGACTTCAATGACCAGATGTTGGCTCCCTATTTAGTTTCCCGCAGAACCAGACGCTGGTATAAGAAGGTGTCTGTATATTTAATTCAATTGGCGCTGTATAATAGTTTTGTTCTCTACAGTAAGGCTGGGAGAACAGGATCCTTCCTCAAATTCCAGGAAGAGATCATCGAGAACCTCCTTTATCCAGGAGGTTCCGTGGCCCCATCCACCAGTGTAGTTAGCCGTCTACACGAGCGACATTTCCCCAGTGTCGTTGCTGGTACCTCAACCCAACCGCCACCCCGAAAAAAATGTTGTGTCTGTAGCAGGAGTGGAATAAGGCGTGACACCCGCTATTTCTGTCCTGACTGTCCTGACCACCCTGCCCTATGCTTAGGAGAGTGTTTCCGGAAGTACCACACACAGGTACACCTAGCATAGGGATCACATCTCACCAGGACAGGCACACAGGGCTATTACATTCACTCACAGCTGCTGCAAACGTCTCCTTTCACCTGGGATAAAGTGCATAACGTACTTCGCCACATCTTTGGGCGATTTGCGCTTTGCACATTGTCCCATGGGGAAGGAGAGGTTTGTTCTATAAAGGTAAAAAAAAACAACAAAAAAAAAACACCAGTAAGCAAAAAGGTTAATGTTCAGTTCAAAAAGTTAAAGTTTAGATGTTCTGTTCCAAAGTTAATAAAATTATTGTGTTGCGGCCTGGTTTTTTCATTTTTTTTTTTTTTTTTACCTTCCAGGTGGACCAACCGATCGACTAGCTGCAGCACTGATGTGCATTCAGACAGAAGCATTGCGCTGCTATCAGATTACACGCAAGTCGGTGTATGCGGCGCTGCAAGACTAGATTTCTCCTCTGCAGTAAAAGATACGTTTGCCGAGGCATATGAGCTGAGGAGGTGGTGGTGTTCATATACTTTGGCAAACACTTTGTATATATAAAAAAAAAATCCCGGCAATGATTTATTCATCCACATCGATTGATGTGAATGGAGAAATCTGGTTTGCCAGGGCATACGAGCTAAGTGGGTATGGATGTTGGGCGGAGCTCCTATGTCCTGGCAGACGCCTTTCCCCTCCTTTTTCTTTTTTTGGCAGAGATTTTTTATCCACATTGATCGATGCGAATGAAGAAATCTGTGCTGTTCATTTTTTTCTTTCAGCCCAGAGGCTGAACGGAAAAAAAAAATCTCATTACCTGTATGCTCAATATAAGGAGAATAGCAGAAACTCCTAATGCTGGCCATACATGTAATGACTGCGGAGACCCTCAAATGCCAGGGCAGTACAAACACCCCACAAATAACACCATTTTGGAAAGAAGACACCCCAAGGTATTCGCTGAGGGGCATATTGAGTCCATGAAAGATTGAAATTTTTGTCCCAAGTTAGCGGAAAGGGAGACTTTGTGAGAACAAAATCAAAAAAATCAATTTCCGCTAACTTGTGCCAAAATTATTTTTTTTCTATGAACTCGCCATGCCCCTCATTGAATACCTTGGGGTGTCTTCTTTCTAAAATGGGGTCACATGTGGGGTATTTATACTGCCCTGGCATTTTAGGGGCCCCAAAGCGTGAGAAGAAGTCTGGTATCCAAATGTCTAAAAATGCCCTCCTAAAAGGAATTTGGGCACCTTTGCCCACCTAGGCTGCAAAAAAGTGTCACACATGTGGTATCTCCATATTTAGGAGAAGTTGGGGAATGTGTTTTGGGGTGTCATTTTACATATACCCATGCTGGGTGAGATAAATATCTTGGTCAAATGCCAACTTTGTATAAAAAAATGGGAAAAGTTGTCTTTTGCCAAGATATTTATCTCACCCAGCATGGGTATATGTAAAATGACACCACAAAACACATTCCCCAACTTCTCCTGAATACGGCGATACCACATGTGTGACACTTTTTTGCAGCCTAGGTGGGCAAAGGGGCCCACATTCCAAAGAGCACCTTTCGGATTTCACAGGTCATTTACCTACTTACCACACATTAGGGCCCCTGGAAAATGCCAGGGCAGTATAACTACCCCACAAGTGACCCCATTTTGGAAAGAAGACACCCCAAGGTATTCCGTGAGGGGCATGGCAAGTTCCTAGAATGTTTTATTTTTTGTCACAAGTTAGTGGAAAATGATGATTTTTTTTTTTTTTCATACAAAGTCTCATATTCCACTAACTTGTGACAAAAAATAAAAACTTCCATGAACTCACTATGCCCATCAGCGAATACCTTGGGGTCTCTTCTTTCCAAAATGGGGTCACTTGTGGGGTAGTTATACTGCCCTGGCATTCTAGGGGCCCAAATGTGTGGTAAGGAGTTTGAAATCAAATTCTGTAAAAAATGACCAGTGAAATCCGAAAGGTGCTCTTTGGAATATGGGCCCCTTTGCCCACCTAGGCTGCAAAAAAGTGTCACACATCTGGTATCTCTGTATTCAGGAGAAGTTGAGGAATGTGTTTTGGGGTGTCTTTTTACATATACCCATGCTGGGTGAGATAAATATCTTGGTCAAATGCCAACTTTGTATAAAAAAATGGGAAAAGTTGTCTTTTGCCAAGATATTTCTCTCACCCAGCATGGGTATATGTAAAAAGACACCCTAAAACACATTCCTCAACTTCTCCTGAATACAGAGATACCAGATGTGTGACACTTTTTTGCAGCCTAGGTGGGCAAAGGAGCCCATATTCCAAAGAGCACCTTTCGGATTTCACTGGTCATTTTTTACAGAATTTGATTTCAAACTCCTTACCACACATTTGGGCCCCTATAATGCCAGGGCAGTATAACTACCCCACAAGTGACCCCATTTTGGAAAGAAGAGACCCCAAGGTATTTCGTGATGGGCATAGTGAGTTCATAGAACTTTTTATTTTTTGTCACAAGTTAGTGGAATATGAGACTTTGTAAGAAAAAAAAAAAAAAAATCATCATTTTCCGCTAACTTGTGACAAAAAATAAAAAGTTTTATGAACTCACTATGCCCATCAGCGAATACCTTAGGGTGTGTACTTTCCGAAATGGGGTCATTTGTGGGGTGTTTGTACTGTCTGGGCATTGTAGAACCTCAGGAAACATGACAGGTGCTCAGAAAGTCAGAGCTGCTTTAAAAAGCGGAAATTCACATTTTTGTACCATAGTTTGTAAACGCTATAACTTTTACCCAAACCATTTTTTTTTACCCAAACATTTTTTTTTTTATCAAAGACATGTAGAACAATAAATTTACAGCAAAATTTATATATGGATCTCATTTTTTTTGCAAAATTTTACAACTGAAAGTGAAAAATGTAATTTTTTGCAAAAAAATCGTTAAATTTCGATTAATAACAAAAAAAGTTAAAATGTCAGCAGCAATGAAATACCACCAAATGAAAGCTCTATTAGTGAGAAGAAAAGGAGGTAAAATTCATTTGGGTGGTAAGTTGCATGACCGAGCAATAAACGGTGAAAGTAGTGTAGGTCATAAGTGTAAAAAGTGGCCTGGTTTTTCAGGGTGTTTAAGCACTGGGGGCTGAGGTGGTTAAAGGACCTTAACATGTATAGCTTGGAAGAAAGACGAGACAGAGGGGATATGATAGAAACTTTTAAATACATAAAGGGAATCAACAAGGTAAAGGAGGAGAGATTATTAAAAAGAAGAAAAACTGCTACAAGAGGACATAGTTTTAAATTAGAGGGGCAAAGGTTTAAAAGTAATATCAGGAAGTATTAATTTACTGAGAGAGTAGAGGATGCATGGAATAGCCTTCCTGTAGAAGTGGTAGCTGCAAATACAGTGAAGGAGTTTAAGCATGCATGGGATAGGTATAAGGCCATCCTTCATATAAGATAGGGCCAAGGGCTATTCATAGTATTCAGTATATTGGGCAGATTAGATGGGCCAACACATTCTACGTTTCTATGTTTTAAATAATTATTGGCACAATGCCCTAAAAAATAACTGTGCCAAGTAAATAGTGTCCCTGTAAACATAATGTCCCCAAAAAATAATTGTACTAAGCTAATAATGTGCCAGGGTGCTCCCCACAGTAGTAGTGCTCCCCAAAGTCCCACCAATAGAAATTATCCGCCAGAGTGCACTTACTGTTAATAGTGCCCCCAGTAGTAATAATGTCCCCATTGCGCCCCAGAAGTAATAATGTACCCATAGTGCCCCTACTAGTAATCATGTTCCCCATAGTCCCCCAGTAGTAATAATTCTCTTTATTATGTATGCCAGTAGAAAAATGTCCCCTAATGTGTGCCAGTACAAAAGATATTCACTTATAATGTAAGCAAGCACAAAAATACCCTTATAATGTGTGCCAGTGCAAAAAATGTCCCCCTTATAATGCATGCCAGTGCAAAATATGCCCCCTTAAAATATGTGCCAGTACAGAAAATGCTCCTTCTTAGTGTCCCCAAAGCCCCCCCAATGATGTGTGCCAGTACAAGAACTTGCCCCCTTATGTGTACCAGTGCAAAATGTCTCTATTTAGTGACCCCAGTAGATACCCCATAGTGCCCCCCCTCCCCCCACAGTGGCCCAACAGCATGGTGTAAATAAAAAAACTATAAACGCAAATGCCTCCATATAGCTGTCAGTCATATGGTGCAGGCTTCTTCCAGCTTGTTTCCTGAGCTGTACACTGCTTAGCTCATGATGTTGATTATGTCATCGCACCGCTGATGCCGGGTTCTGTAAGCTAGTGGCATTAAGCCTCAAGCCTATCAGAAGGGAAAGGAGGGGCAGGGAGGCATGGCTCTCATGCCCCACTGCAGCACCTAATAATATCTATCTATCTATCTATCTATCTATCTATCTATCTATCTATCTATCTATCTATCTATACCATATCTATATATCTATCTATCCATCTATCTAGTTGGTAAGGTTGAAAAAGACACAGGACAGATCCATCAAATCCAAACTATATTCCTACAATGTTGATCCAGACTGGAAAAAAAATATTCTAAGGGAGGAACATTTCTCTCCAACTCCAAATCAGAATCAAATCAATGTCCCACCTTCAGAAATATTATACCCCTCACCTACATTATTTTTACATTCAAGGAAGGCATGCAGACCCATCATGAACTTTGGATCAGCCATTACAATCTCTTGTGGCAGAGAGTTCCATAGTCTCACTGCTCTCACAGTAAATAATCCAATTCTATGATGATGCTGAAACCTTCTTTCCTTAAAGGCGAATTCATCGAACGTGTGACGGCCGTGCCTATGTTGTGGACCGCAAACCGTGGATCCGCAAAACATGTGCACACTGCATCATCGTGTGGACCCATTGGGCCAGATTTATCATGACTCTGACAGCTCACTCCACTTTAACATATGGCTAAAGTCAGTTTTAGCCAAGTCAGATTTATGATCGGCCCTTTAAGACTGTAATAAATGTGGTTTGACAGTAGCAGTTTATCCGTCAGTAAGCAGCTTTACAAAAGTCGCACGTCTTTACGAAAAAGTCGCATGTTTTTATGAAAAAGTTGCATGTTATATTAAAAAGTCTCATAAGATAAGCATGGTCCTCACTGGAGTGAAATTGCGAATTTTTTGCCACTTGTTTGCGACTTTTTAAATAGTCCCAATAGTAAATCTGTCTAGAGATTAATTTACATAAGAAAACACGCCCACTTTCAGAAAACTGGTGAGCATAGTGCAGAGCAGAAAAAAGTTGCAAATTTGTGCGCAGTTTTAGCGTTTGGGACTTTTTTTGGGACTTTTTCACTCCATTATTCTGACCTGAGCTAATGATAAATCTGGCCCATTGACTTCAATGGGTCCATGATCTGCAAGATGCATCGAAAGATAGGATATATGCTATGTTTTGTGGCACAGAGGCATGGAGCGGGAAGCACACAGAAGGGCTTCCATGTGTTTCTGTGTCTGTACTAAGACATGTCCCAGTTTCCCAAGTCTTGCAGATTGTAGACCCATAGAAGTCAATAGGTCCACACCGCGCGGAGAGCACACGGTCTATGACTGTGTTTTGTGGATCCGCAGTTTGCACTTTGTACTTTGCAACACAGTTAAGGTGGTCCTACATAAAGTATGTCCTCTTGTCATGGTTACAGGTCTATGTATATAAAGATCATTATAAAGATCTCTGTACTGTCCATTCATGTATTTTTATATTTCAATCTCCCCTTAACCGTCTTTTTCCAGACTAAACAAACCAAAGTTTGTAAACCTGTCTTGGTACTGCAAGCCATCCACTCCCTTAAAAGGGTTGCTCAATCCCTAACAAAATTAGTCAAGGACCTGAATGTGCCCAAGCAGCTCTGTTCCTTTTTTTACGACTGTCCTGACCTCGCTGCTTCCCCTGTGGACTGTGACGTTCTGTCTGCCATCATCTGCCTCGCTGAAGTCGTTCATTGACCACAGTGGTCACGTGGCACTTGGCAACATGTCATTGCTGAGGTCAGTGAATGGCTGCAGAAGTGCACATGATGACAGATGGTGCGTCCACAGGGCACCAGAAGCAGTGGAGTCTGGACAGTTGGCAATGGAGCAGAGTTGCTTGGAAGAGGTGTCTATTTTTCTTTATTTGATATACATTCTGGCCCTTAATTCATTTTGGGTTAGGGGTTGCACAGCCCCTTTTATTGCCTTGGTCACCCACCTATACACCTGGTCTATTTCAACTACATGACGATGACGTGACAAACCAACACCGCGTCTTTTTGTTATAGTATCAATTTCCCATCTATCTGTAATCAAGATCGGTTTACAGGAGTGATATAAAAACCTGGATTCTTATTTATTTTATTTTTTGTGCATGTTTTGTTTTCTTTTTCAATATATTGTGCTACTCATCACTGTAGTGACAATTTTTTGGGGTCAGCATATATTAGCTGGTAGCTTTATCCCCTATTCAGAGCCATCCTAGAGTGCTCAGGGCATGATAGATATAGATATAGTGGCAGCTCTAGGGTCATAACCCATAGTAAAATATATTTGGCCCATACCTGCCTATCCGTGTCCCTAAGTGCAGAGTATTGACTCATTTATATTATATTTTTTCTTTTTTTTTTTTTACTTTTTTCTTGAATTCATTATTTTTTTTTTTTTTTTTATGGTATATAATAAAGGCTATGCTTTAGGGGTGGTTTTCAGTGACTGCTAGTTCAGCTACAGTATGTCCTTCTTACACAATATTCTATGTGTGGTCTCCCCAGTAATTTGGGTTGAGAAGAAACTATGTTCTTGTTACATCTATGCTTTTTTTTTTATAGATTCCATTAATTTATTTGTCTTGGTAGCAGCTGCCTGGCGTTTACTGTCCAAGTCTTTTTCTTTGGCAGATTTTACGAGTATTTTACTATTCAGTACATCGCTGTACATTTTTGTTTCATTGCCCAAGCGCATGACCATATATTTATCTTCATCGAACTTCATTTGCCATCTCTCCTCCTAAACTTTCCACTGTGTGTGTGTGTGTATATATATATATATGTATATGTACTTAATGAGTGATTTTAATGATGGTTGTTTGTACAGTATATTATATTATATTGATCTTGTTATTCTGTTATAGGCATTTTTTTATGTTCTGTCTTGAAAAACTGGATTTGCATCTGTTTGTATAAACATAAAGAAATTGAGGAGTAGTTGCCAATAGTCACAATCGGATCCCGCCAATGGAAAAATGAAAACCACAAATGATTGGGTGTGTGTCTTCTTTCTACACATATAAATGTGTAAGGAAAAACTGGCATGGATAGACTTACAACTTCTGATTTATGAACATGGTGCTTCTTTGAACACAAGCCCTCTTGCTAAATCTGGCATGTGCATCAGGGGGGAGAAATACTGACATGCTATAATATATCAATATATCTACATACCTCCTAACTGTCCTGGATGCGGTGGGACAGTCCCGGATTGCAGTGGCTGTCTGTGGTCCCAGACCAGGGGAGGTTTTTCCCGCTCTTAGACAGCTGTCTCTGCTTCCATAGGAAGCTCTAAATGTATTCTACTGCTGCTCCTGGGGAGATCATCGGAGGAACAAGGTGAGTATGCAGAGTTTGTGTTTTTTTTTTTACTTTCTGTGAAGTGGGCACATAACTGGGCATAATACTGTGAGGGGCACATAACTGGACATATTGTGGGGCACATATCTGGGTAAATTACTGTGAGGGGGCACATAACTGGGCATATTTTTGTGAGAGGCATATATCTGGGCATATTACTGTGAGGGGGCACATATCTAGGCATCGCTACTGTGAGGGGGCACATATGTGGGCATAACTACTGTGAGGGGGCACATCTCTGGGCATACTACTGTGAAAAGGACACATATCTAGGTATAATACTGTGAAAGGGGCACATATCTAAAAATAACTACTGTGAGGGGGCACATATCTGGACATCGCTACTGTGAGGGGCCACATATCTGGGCATGGTGGTTCAGTGGTTATCACTGGCATCTTGCAGCGCTGGGGTCCTGGGTTCAAATCTGACCAAGGACAACGTCTGCATGGAGTTTGCATGTTATCCCTGTGTTTATTGGGTTTCCTACGGTTTTCTCCCACACTCCATAGACATATTGATAGGGAACTTAGATTGTGAGCCACATTGGGGACAGCTTGATTCTAATGTCTGTAAACCACTGTGGAATATAGTAGCACTATATATGTGCCTAAAGCATAACTTCTGTAAGAGTGGCACATATCTGTCATAACTACTGTGAAGAAGGCATAATGTTGGGAGTAGAGATTAGCGAATTTGTAAAAAATTTGGTTCGCCGAATTTTTGGGGAAAAATTTGCTTCGATCCGAATTAATTTGCGGTGAATTCCATTAAAAAACGTCTATTTCCGGGCTGCAGAGAGCCTTTATAGTGGTGTAGAACACTGTGCCTTGCAGTAACACGCATATGGAGTCTGCTGTGGTAGTGAAATAATACTGTGAGTCCATATGACATGCAGATGACAGGCGTCGCTCTTAGAATCACTGCATATTTCACTTATTTGGGCAGTCACGGGGCCAAAACTGACCAAATAACTCAAGTATGAACTCAGCCTTACTGGTCGATGTTAGCGTCAAGAAGAAGCACAGGCCTTTTACACCCTCATCAGCTGATTCCACATAGATGTCTACAGAACCTGTTCTATTAAACGCTTATACAAGTAGAGCCCCCCTGACGGAGTGGAGCGGGTCTCAGCAGTAAGTTTGTGTTGACGTCACAGATTAATTTGTCTTTCCTCTGATCTGTCAGAACAATAACCTACAAAAAACTGATCCTGTCTGTGGAGCATACGCCTTCACTCGGTCAGCATTTGCTCAATATGCCATCAGTATTGCCAATGGCAAGAAAAACAGAAGTGGATCTAAAATGAATGGAATATTTGCATGTCTTCTGTGTTTTGTACCCACAGAGAGGCAAGGTGACATAGTGTGGAGATGGCTGCAGCAGCAGCATCAGGAGACCACAAAGTGGCAAGGTGACATAGTGTGGAGATGGCAGCAGCATCATCAGACCACAGAGTGGCAAGATTACATAGTGTGGAGATGGCAGCAGCATCATCATCAGACCACAGAGTGGTAAGGTGACATAGTGTGGAGATGGCAGCAGCAGCATCAGGAGACCAGAGAGTGGCAAGGTGACATAGTGTACAGATGGCAGCAGCAGCAGGAGGACACCACAGAGTGGCAAGGTGACATAGTGTGGAGATGGCAGCAGCATCAGGAGACAACAGAGTAGGAAGGTGACATAATATGGATATGGCAGCAGCAGGAGGATACCACAGAGTGGCAAGGTGACATAGTCTAGTCTGATGCATCAGGAATTGGTGGTTGGAAAACCTGGCTGATCCACGCCTGATTCATCTTGACAAAAGTCAGTCTCTCCACATTTTGGGTGGACAGGCGAGTTCTCCTTGGGGTAACTATGGCCCCGCCGCACTAAACACCCGCTCTGATGCCACACTACTGCCCAAGCAGGACAGCTTTTCCAGGGCAAACTGTGCTAGTTGCGGCCACAAATCCAGTGTGGTTACCCAGTAATCCAATGGATCTTCAATGTGGGGTGGCAGGGTGCTGTCCAAGTATGCCACCACCTGCTGGTTCAGGTCCTGCTCCAGGTCTACCTGCTGCTGCTGCTGGTGAGTAGTTTCTTCACTATGCGGGTGAAGAAAGCTACTTATCAGCGACTGTAAACTCAGGCTTCTGCTGATGGAGCTGGTACTGCTCCTGCCACCCACCCCTCCCCAGCAGCCATAGCAGTGGAATGTGAGCACAGAGGGCCCCCCTGGTCAGACCTGCGAGAGGATGGACGATGGCGCAGATAGGCAGCGGCCAACTGATTACATTGGATGTCTCTGTAGTAGTTCAGTTTGTCCTCCCTCTCGGTGGGTGTAAAAAAGGCCCCCATTCTGGACCGGAAGCGAGGGTCCAACAAGGTGGAGAGCCAGAATTCATTCCTCTGCCAAATGGTGACAATTCAGGAACCGCTTGACAACCAGATTGAACACATGTGCCATGCAGGGCGCATGGCTCAGCCTTCCTTGACGCAGCGCCGACACCACGTTCTTCCCGTTATTGGTCACCATGGTTCCAATGTTCAGTTGTCGTGGAGAATGCTAGGATTCAATTTATTGATGCATCACTCGGAGCAGTCCCTCCCCTCCCCGCTTTAGCTGCACAGGAAGAGGCAGAACTTCCCTGCATGCACCCATTCTAGCTGGTGACTGCATGCAGAGAGGTTCTGTGTTTCTCTGTGCTGCTTGTTGGCTTGCTGGGACTTGTGGTGCACACCACAGTGATTTAGCCCCTTTCCTGCTGAAAAGAAGAACACCTGAAATAGCTGCACAGATTTTTTTTTTTCATTTGAAGCTGTTCCAGATTTCTAAACCACCCTCCGTCCCTGTCCCTGTCCCTTCCTGCCCGATCATTAGTGTGCTCAGTAGCATCTGCATATTTTTGAGTTTGTTTCTTGTTTTTTTTTTTGGGGGTGTGAAAAAAGACCTGCAGTTAGTGGTAGTTAGTTAGATTTATATATAAATTTCAGTCAGTGTGAGTTCAGGTTTTTGCACGAACGCACCATCTGCGTACGTGCATTTTGCAACCACTGAGCACCAATCAGTAGTGTCCATTACTGATTGTGTCTGCTCAGTTTGCACTGCAAGATTATTTTTTTATTGCAGAAAAGTATTTTTTTCTGCAGCAAAGACTTTTTTGTGCAGAAAACTTTTTTGTGAAAAAAATAAAATAAATTTCAGAAAATACTTTTTTTTACAACTTTTCTTCTAAATTGAATTTAAAATTTATTACAAGCCCCTTCATGTGTGAAAACACTACATACACACCCCAGAGAAAATAAAGGTTTACACGTTTCACACATCACACCCCAATAAAATAAAAATGGCCGGTCCACCCCAACGTGTATACTCAGCTGAAGAGGCATACGCCATGCTTGCTTCCGATACTGAGTCTGCCAGTGGGGGAGAAGAGGATGCCACTTTCCTCTATTCCTCTACCACCTCATCATCATCCACTGATGAGGGACCTTCTAGAAGGCGCCCCAGGGTAGCAGAAGAGGCAGCCCCCCAGAGTGAACCCTTATGGACCCCACCCCCTGACGATTATCAGCCCCAAATTCCAGAGTTTGTGCGAAACTCTGGAATCCAAATTGACTGCACGGGCTTCACAGAAATTGATTTTTTCAAAATATTTTTCTCAGAAGATTTTATAAATTTAATGGTGACCCAAACAAATTTATATGCCCAGCAATTTATTTCCCAGAACCCTACTTCACCATATGCTAGACCCTAGGTTGGACCCATGTGCAGCAGAGATGATGACATTTTGGGGACTTGTTCTGCATATGGGCGTTGTAAAAAACCAACCATTAGGCAATATTGGAGTTTGGACATTTTCTACCAGACTCCAATTTACAGTCAGACTATGATCTGGAATCGATTTGATTCAATTCGGAAATTCCTACACTACAATGACAATGCACAGTGCCCACCCCAAAACGACCCAACATTTGACCGTCTGTTCAAAGTTAGGCCTGTCATTGACCACTTCAGCACCAAGTTTGCTGAGGTGTACAACACGACAAAAATGTATGTATAGATGAGTCCCTATTACTGTTCAAAGGGAGAATTAGATTCCGCCAGTACCTGCCTAGCAAACGGGCAAGGTATAGCATAAAAATATACAAACTTTGTGAGAGTAGCTCCGTGTACACCCACAAATTCCACGTTTATGAAGGGAGAGATTCCCAGATAGAACCCCCAGAATGCCCCCCCATCCTAGGAGTTAGTGGGAAGATAGTGTGGGAGTTTCTGCACCCACTGCTGGATAAGGGTTACCACCTCTATGTGGATAACTATTATACCAGCATACCCCTATTCAGGTCCCTAACTGTCAGAGGTACTGTGGCTTGCAGCACAGTGCACAAAAATCAGAGAGGCCACCCTAGATCCCTGTTAGGGCAACCACTGAGAGAGGGTGAAAGTAGGGCTCTCCTCCATGATAACATGCTGGTGGTTAAGTACAAAGACAAGAGGACAAGAGGGACGTCCTTGTACTGACCAACATTAACACACATCAACGCCAGCTCCCCTGCCCCTATACGTAGTACGACAACCACTACCCCCAAACCAGATAGCATCCTGGACTACAACAGGCACATGGGAGGGGTGGACTTGCAGATCAACTTATGAAGCCTTACAGTGCCACACAAAAAACAAAAGTGTGGTACAAAAAACTGGCCGTACACATTGTACAGATGGCAATGTGCAATGCGTGCGTGCTATTTCATTCTGCAGGCCACAGAGGAACTTTCCTTCAGTTTCAAAAGGTGGTAATCAAGGCCCTAATTTTTCAAACCCAGGCCGGGGAGGGTCCCAGTACTTCAGGAAGTTACGTTGCCCGTGTTGTACCAGGGCAACATTTTCCAGGTCAAGTCCGCCAGACAGCATGGAAGGGAAGGACCCAAAAAAGATGCAGGTGTGTTCCAAAAGGGGGATAAGGAAAGACACCATTTACCACTGTGAAACCTGCCCTGAAAAACCTGGCCTGTGCATGCAGGATTGTTTCAGAATCTACCACTCATCCATAGAGCATTAATTGAATTTCATCCTTTATGCTCCCTGTAATATTTCCACTTTATATCTCTGATTTAGTCCACCTCACTTGCATATCCACTTTCCAACAACGACTACATATTTTTTTTGTGAGACAACCGTGCCCTTTCCACCCCTTAAAATGTTTGTACGGGGGTGCACTTTCCAAAAAGGGGTCACTACTTGGGGGTTTTTAATTTCTGGGGAAATTTTTATAATGCGACATGGCACCTAAAATCCATGTCTGTTTATTCAGGTCTGCAAAAAACAGTTTTTGCACTGTTGTGCCCATACAGCATGCTACAAGCACATATGGTGTGTTTGCAAAAAGGGGAGAAAATGGGGAACATATACTGGGGTGCATTTTCTTCTTTAACCCCTTGTGAAAGTGAAAAATTGGGGTCTGCTAATAATTTTAAATTTTTACAAATGTGTACTTTCTCTAGTATTTCTGCCTTCTATGAGACACCTGTTTTCTGAAAAGTACCCTTTTTGCCACTTAAAATGTTCATATGGGGGTGCTCTTTCCGAAATGCGGTCACTTCTTGGGGATCTCAGGAAATGTATTTAATGAGACATGGCAGCTAAAATCCATATTCAAAAGAAAAAGAAGGTTCCAGCACTGTAGTATCATTGTGTTGCTTGTTTCTTTATTTGTGGTAAAACAGATACAGCTTAGATGAATATCCTCTTACTCCAACAGCAGTTTACGTGTTTCAAACGTCAAGTTCTTAGTCATAACTGATAAGAGAGGCCAAATAGCACAATTTTATAGGTAACCCCCATACCTTCACCGGAGATTCAGATGGGGAGGGGAGACCAGATGAAACTCTGGTAAAAAAAAACGTCATCCATGCTACAATTCCTTCTAGCATGGATGAATTCCCCCACAGGTATCGCTTTAAGCGTATGAACTGGGTGATGGCTATTAGCCCTAAGAATAGAGTTGCCTGCAACCTGCTTTCGATATGTACAGTTGTGTTAATAGCAGTCATGATATTTCTACATGGCAAATAATTTACTAGCAGGTGTAGTAGAGTAATAGAAATCCAACAGACCCAACAGTCATGACATGCATGCTGCTGATTCTGTGTAATTGAAGCACTAATTAAAAGGGGAATGTTCAAAATAATAGCATTGTGTAGTTCAATTAGTGAGTGTAGTTCAATTATTGCCCTTATTTAAGGAAGGAAGGCAGCAAATCTCCTGCTCCCTCTTCTGCTGCTGCCTCGGCCTCTTCCTCCGCCTCTGGAGGAACGTTGGCACCTGCTGCCCAGCAAACAGAGGATGTGTCACCAACAACACCACCTCCGTCACCAAACATCTCCACCATGTCACACGGAAGCGTTTAGCTCTTCATCTCACAAACCTTTGAGAGAAAGCGTAAATTCCCACCTAGCCACCCTCGATCCCTGGCCCTGAATGCCAGCATTTCTAAACTACTGGCCTTTGAAATGCTGTCATTCAGGCTGGTGGAGACGGACAGCTTCAAACAGCTCATGTCGCTTGCTGTCCCACAGTACGTCGTTCCCAGCCGCCACTACTTCTCCAGAAGAGCCGTGCCCTCCCTGCACAACCAAGTATTGGATAAAATCAAGTGTGCACTGCGCAACGCCATCTGTGGCAAGGTCCACCTAACCACAGATACGTGGACCAGTAAGCACGGCCAGGGACGCTATATCTCCCTAACTGCAACCTGGGTAAATGTAGTGGCGGCTGGGCCCCAGGCGGAGAGCTGTTTGGCGCACGTCCTTCCGCCGCCAAGGATCGCAGGGCATCATTCTTTGCCTCCTGTTGGCTCCTCTTCCTACTCGGCTTCCTCCTCCTCTTCTACCACCTCCTCATCCGGGCAGCGACAGACCTTTACGACCAACTTCAACACAGCCAGGGGTAAACGTCAGCAGGCCGTTCTGAAACTGATGTGTTTAGGGGACAGGCCCCACACCGCGCAGGATTTGTGGCGGGGTATAGAACAACAGACCGACGAGTGGTTGCTGCCAGTGAGCCTCAAGCCCGGCCTGGTGGTGTGCGATAATGGGCGAAATCTCGTTGCAGCTCTGGGACTAGCCGGTTTGATGTGCATCACTTGCCTGGCGCATTGATGAATTTGGTGGTGCAGAAATTAATTCACAACTACCCCGACATGTCAGAGCTGCTGCATAAAGTGCGGGCCGTCTGTGCGCGCTTCCGACGTTCTCATCCTGCCGCCCTTGGCTGTCTGCTCTACAGCGTAACTTCGGCCTTCCCGCTCACCGCCTCATATGCGACGTGCCCACCAGGTGGAACTTCACCTTGCACATGCTGGAGAGACTTTGCGAGCAGCAGCAGGCCAAAGTGGAGTTTCAGCTGCAGCACGCACGGGTGAGTCGCACTGCAGAACAGCACCACTTCACCACCAATGACTGGGCCTCCATGCGAAACCTGTGTGCCCTGTTGCGCTGTTTCGAGTACTCCACCAACATGGCCAGTGGCGATGACGCCGTTATCAGCGTTACAATACCACTTCTATGTCTCCTTGAGAAAATACTTAGGGCGATGATGGAAGAGGATGTGGCTCAGGACGAGGAGGAGGAAGAGGGGTCATCTCTAACACTTTCAGGCCAGTCTTTTAGAAGTGGCTCAGAAAGAGGATTTTTGCAACAGCAGAGGCCAGGTACAAATTTGGCCAGCCAGGGCCCACTACTGGAGGATGAGGAGCAGGAGGATGAGGAGGAGGATGGGGATAAAGCATGTTCACAGCGGGGTGGCATCCAACGCAGCTCTGGCCCATCACTGGTGCGTGGCTGGGGGGATACGGAGGACGCCAATGATACGCCTCCCACAGAGGACAGCTTGTCCTTACCTCTGGGCAGCCTGGCACACATGAGCGACTACATGCTGCAGTGCCTGCACAACGACTGCAGAGTTGCCCACATTTTAACGTGTGCTGACTACTGGGTGGCCACCCTGATGGATCCCCGTTACAAAGACAATGTGCCGTCCTTAATTCCCTCACTGGAGCGTGATCAGAAGATGCACGACTACAGGCGCACGCTGGTAGACGTGCTCCTGAGAGCATTCCCGACTGACGCCGGGGGACAAGTGGAAGCACAAGGTGAAGGCAGGGGAGGAGGAAGAGGTTGCCAATGCAGCTGTGTCAGTGCCAACACCTCAGAAGGCAGGGTTAGCATGGCCGACATGTGGAAAAGCTTTGTCACCTCGCCGCAACAACCGGCCCCAACTGCTGATATGGAGCGTGTTAGCAGGAGGCAGCATTTGAACAACATGGTGGAATACCTGTGCACACGCCTACACGTACTGACTGATGGTTCTGCCCCATTCAAATTATGGGTCTCCAAATAGTCCACATGGCCAGAGCTTGTCTGTTTATTTAGGCCTACAAAAAACTGTTTTTGCACTTTGCCTCTAGAGACCTGCTGTGCGCTAATAAAGCAGGCTACAAGCAGATATGGGGTGTTTGCAAAAAGGGGAGACAATGGGGAACATATACTGGGGTGCACTTTCTCCTTTAACCCCTTGTGAAAGTGAAAAATTGTGGTCTGCTAGTAATTTTTCATTTTTACAAATGTGTGCTTTGAAATTCTTTCTTCTGTGAGACACCTGTTTGCTGAAAAATACCTTTTCCACCACTTAAGTTCATACGGGTGTGCTCTTTCAGAAATGGGGTCACTTGTTGGAGTTTTTAATTTCTGGGGACCTCAGGAATTTATTTAATGTGACATGGCACCAAAAATACATGTCTGCCAATTCAGGTCAGCAAAATCCATATTTAGCTGTTTGACTCTAGAGCCCTACCATGCGCCCATACATCAATTTTTGAGAACATATGGGGTGTTGGCGTATTCAAGGGGAAATGTGGAACAAAATGTGGGATGCATTTTGTCCTGTTACCCCTTGTGAAAGTGAAAAATGTGGGTGTAAAGCAACTTTTTCTGGAAAAAAATTAAATTTTTCATTTTCACAGCCAAGCGTTTCCCAATTCTGTGAAACGCCCGATGGGTCAAAGTGCTCACTACACACGTTGAAATATTCCTTGAGGGGTGTAGTTTCCGTAATGGGGTCACTTTTTGGGGGTTTCCACTGTAGGGCCACCTCAGGGTGTCTTCACATGCGACATAGCTTCCAATTACCATTCCAGCTAAATCCGCTCTCCTAACGCCATATGGTGCTCCTTCCATTTTGAACCCTGCCATGCACCCATACATATTTTTTTTAGCACATATGGGGTGTTGGCATATTCGGGGGGAAATGTGGAACAAAATGTGTGGTGTATTTTGTCCTGTTACCCCTTGTCAAAGTGAAAAATGTGGGTGTAAAGCAACTTTTTGGGGGAAGAAATTGTAATTTTTCATTTTCACATGGGTCAAAGTGCTCACTACACACCTTGAAATATTTCTTGAGGGGTGTAGTTTCCAGAATGGGGTCACTTTTTGGGGGTTTCCACTCTAGGGGTACCTCAGGGTGTGTTCAGTTACAAGATGGCGCCTGTCAATTATTCCTATTGAAATCTGCCTTCCAGAAGCCATTTGGTGCTCCTTTCCTTCTGACCCCTGTGATACGCCCATATAGCACTATACAAGCACATATGGGGTATTGCCGTAATCAGGAGAAAATGGGCAATAAATTAAGGGGTGCATTATCTACAGTTCAGCCTTTTGAAAGTAAAAAATTGAACATAAAGTTCATTTTTCTGGAAAAAAAATATATTTTTCATTTACACAGCCAATTCCATGAATCACTGTTGAGGAGAAAGTTCTCACTACACATCTTGAAATATTCCTTGATGAGTGGAGTTTCCAGAATAGGGTCACTTTTTGGGGGTTTCCACTCTAGGGGTACATCAGGGTGTATTTATATGCGACATAGCTACCAAAAGCCAATTCTGCAAAATCTGTCCTCCAAAAGCCCTATGGCGCTACTTCCCTTTTTAACCCTACCATGCATCCATACATAATTTTTGGAGCACATATGGGGTGTTAGTGTATTTAGGGGGAAATGGGGAACAAAATGTGGGGTGCATTTTGTCCTGTTTTCCCTTGTGAAAGTGTAAAGCAACTTTTTCTGGAAAAAAAATTATTTTTAATTTTTACAGCCAATCGTCTCCTAATTCTGTGAAACGCCTGATGGGTCAAAGTGCTCACTACACACTTTTAAATATTCCTTTAGGGTTGTAGTTTCCGGAATGGGGTCACTTTTTGGGGGTTTCCACTGTAGGGCCATCTCAAGGTGTCTTCATAGCGACATAGCTCCCAATTACCATTCCAGCTAAATCCGCTCTCCAAAAGCCATATGTTGATCCTTCCACTCTGAAGCATGCTGTGCGCCCATACATCAGTTTTTGAGCGCACATGGGGTTTTTCTGTAAACTACATTCAGGGTAATAGATTTTGAGTTTTGTTTGGCTGTTAACCCTTGATGTGATGCAGAAAAAATAGCTAAAAATTTAAAATCTGAAAAAAAAAAAGTGAAATTTAGAAATTTCATTTCCATTTTCATTTAATTTTCGTGGGGCACCTAAAGGGTTAACAAAATTAGTAAAATCCGTTTTGAATAGCTTAAGGGGGGTAGATTCTAAAATGGTGTGATTTATGGGTGGTTTCTAATATGTAAGCCCCAGAAAGTGACTTCATAACTGAACTGGTACTGAAAAAATTGAGGTTTAGAAATGTTCTTAAAAATTTTCAGATTTGATTGTAAACTTCTAAGCCTTCTAACATCCCAAAAAATATTATGTAATTTTCAAAATGATCCAAACATGAAGTAGACATATGGGGAATGTAAAGTAATAACTATTTTTGGAGGTATTATTATGTATTATAAAAGTAGAGAAATTGAAATTTGGAAATTTGCTAATTTTTCCAAATGTTTGGTAAATTTAGTTTTTTTTATAAATAAAAATGAAATTTTTTGATTACATTTTACCACTGTCAGGAAGTACTATATGTGATGAGAAAACAGTCTCAGAATGGCTTGGATAAGTAAAAGTGTTTTAAAGTTATTACCACATAAAGTGACACATGCTTAAAATTGCTTGGGCAGAAAGGTGAAAAATGGCCCGGTCCTGAAAGGGTTAAGGTCCTTTGCCCCACATCTTTACATGCCACCCCAATTTTGGTGTCCCGACAGCTCTACCAAATAAATTCATCTGCTGCATAGCGCTGGGGGGGGGGGTACCTGGAGCGCTCCGATCTTGTTTAGCACGAACCAATACTCTGTCACCCGGCAACAAGAGTGTAGTCTGCACAGGTTGATGATCCCTAAGGGTCTGCTGTTGCAACTTCTCATTGACCAACCGATGAACAGTCCTCAGTTTGTCTTGGTGCTCCTGCACCCATGAGTTAGCTGTCCTAGGGAACTCTTCCGAAAGAGGTTCCAAGGTTCATTTTGGCAACTTCTTTCCGTGGACGACCGAACAGCAGCATGTGTGGAGTATAGCCGGTAGTGTTATGAACACAATTATTATACGCCCAGAGTAGTTCAGGCAAATACTCGGGCCAGCGCAACTTACGTTCTTTCTCCAGAGTACGGAGCATCTGTAGAAGCGTCCTGTTGAATATTTAACAGGCCCCATTACCCTGTCCGTGGTATGGCGTCCTTCTTGACTTCTCAATCCCATACAGCCGATACAGCTATTCCATCAACTTTCCTTGGAAGCAAGCTCCTTAATCAGAATGAATCCGCTTCGGGCATCCGTACACCTGGATAAAGTGTTTGCACACTGCCCGGGCAGCTGATAGGTACTGCCACAGAGAACTTTGTAAAGTGATCAGTCATCACAAGGCAATACTGGTGACCACTCACCTATTGGCCGATCAAGATGTAATCGATCATTAGGATCTTCAGCGGCGCGGACTTTCGGATAAGTTGAATTGGGGCTCTCTGCTCAGGTATCTTCACCAGCTTGCATGCTCGACACTTCTGGCACACTTCCTGGAGAATCTGCTCTAACTTCGGGCAGTATACAAATCTCTGCACCCACTTATATGTCTTCTCCGCTTCAAAGTGGGCACCCTTCTCATGTCCCTCAAGGGCCACTCTTCGGGCTAGGCTACTAGTTATCACTATTTGCCACCTTTTTTCAAGATCGGTAGGCAGAAATACCTTCTGGTACATGATTCCATTTCGGATTCGCAGCCAATCCCACTGCTGCAACGGCTTCCATCTGTCTGAGGACAAGTGACTTTGCTCTTGAATCTTGGGCCATATCCCAGTCTTCATCCAGTGTTTGAGTCAGGTTTAAGTCAGGATCATCATCTTGCACTTGAGCCCATTCTTCCTCAGTCTTCCCCCTTTGTAAACATGAGCTGTCAGTAGCCACTTGACCTGGCCACGGGCAACTGACCAAGATCAGTCATCCTCTTCATCAACCTCACCTACATCATCCTAGGTGTCTCTAGACAGTGCATCCACATTTGCGTTGTCTTTACCGACACAGTATTTGATGGTATAGTCAAACTTCACCAGTCTAGCCATCCATCTATGCTCCAAGGCGCCCAGCTTCGCAATCTGCAGGTGGGCCAATGGATTATTGTCTGTTCTTACTATGATCTGTGCCCCGGTGAGATACCCTGAGAATTTTTCAGTCATTGCCCAGCCTAACGCCAACAACTCGAGTTGTGACCGACTAGCGTACGCAATGACTCGTTCCTGTCCATCTTGTTCTTGGGCTAGTACTGCTCCCAGTCCATGCAAACTTCCATCAGTGTAGAATGTGAATAATACTGAGCATATGCCAGGATGGGGGTGCTCATCAGGGCTTTCTTGAACTCGTCAAACGCTTGCTGCTGTGGCAGCCCCCATGATATGGGTCTTCGGATCCTGGGCAGCCCCTCTCAAGAGTTCGTGTAGCGGACCGGCGATCTTCGCAAAGCCCTTCATAAATCTTCGATATTAACCAGCCAATCCTAGGAATGTTTTCACTTCTTAAAGCGTCTTAGGTTGCGGCCACTTACTCACTGCCTGTACATTACTCTCTGCAGGGCGAACTCCCTCAGCTGATACGATGTGTCCCAGAGTCTTGTTTGAAAGAGATGGCACTTCACCGGTTTGATCTTAAGGCCATGAGCGCGGAGCCTACCTAACACTTGCCTCAGTCTCCTCAAATGTTCTTGAAACGTAGGTGCATGGACTATCACATCATTCAGGTAGATCAGGATCGACTCAAAGTTCAGTTCACCCAGGCAGTGTTCCATTAGGCGTTGGAATGTACCCGGAGCATTCGTCAGCCCGAAGGGCATTCTGTTGAACCTCAAGGACCCATCCTTCTTCCGCACAAAGACCACTGGTGCGGCCCACGGACTATGGCTCTCTTTTACCACTCCACTATCTAACATCTGTGAAAGCATCATTTTCACTACTTGGTAGAGAGTGGGAGCAATCTGCCGGTACCTTTCTCGAATCAGGGGAGTATCCCTAGTCGGTATTTCGTGTTCGATAGCAGTTGTGCACCCGAAGTCCTCCTCACATCGGGAAAAGCGGATTGGAACTCCCATAGCACTGCTTCCATCTTCTCCATCTGATCGGCGGTGAACTGGTTTGCATCAATCTCCATTTGTTCCAAGATCCACTGGCCATTCCACTCAGGCGTGGGTTCCTCCACAGAGTTCTGGTCCACTGCCAAAGTCCAGGCATCATTTTCAACAGCCCTTAGGGCGAACTGGTTACTAGTGATGAGCGGTAGGGGCTATATTTGAATTTGCGATATTTCACGAATATTTGGGCGAATTTGTGAATAATTTGTGAATTTGAGATTATTTTCTTGATTGCAAAAAATGGACAATGTAACATTCACGTAATGCGTGTGAAATACAGGCGTGGGTCACTTTTGCTACATTTTCCAAGCTGCTAGAAGTTTCCTGAGACTGGAGAAAATCGTTGGCATGGCAGAACATTAAAAATGGCTTTATATGCAGTTAGAGTGCTCCAATATATTCGCGATTGTGCTAATTGGCACTATTGATGCAAATATTTTGGCGCAATACGTGAAACTTCACATTTTAGCAGGTCTACATGTATGTATGGACATCAGAACCTATCACACTACCTAACACACTGCACTGCAACAGCTACACTATCAGGATATAACCTACACTGACTATCTCCCGCTAACTATCTGTATTATATATATATAAGCTATCTAACTATCTATCTAATGTAGTGTGGAAAGCACAGAGCATAGCAATGACACTGCTGTCTCTCTCAGAACTTTAAAAAACTGTAGAAAATGGCTGCTGGGAGGTTCTCATATAGTAAGGGGTAGGCAACGTTCCTATTGGTTGCTAGGGATGTTGCTAAGCTCAGACAAAGACATTGCAGCCTTCTCATTGGCCCACAAGCATGAAGGGAGGTTACTGATGAAAAAAAAATCTAGAATATTCGAAATTACGAATATATATCACTAGATTCTAAATATTCGAGAATTCTCGAAGTGCCGATATTCGCGATTAATATTTGCGATTCGAATATTCGCACCCAACACTACTGGCTACCTGTGAGTGGTTCTCTTTGCAGTACATACAACTCTACAGCCACTTTCTCTCCAGCATGGAAGGTAACTTCATGATCGTGTACGTTGACACACCAGACTAACACATGCGTGTCTGTGACACCCTCCGTGACTGTTACGATGGTCCTGGCGACCAATGGGCTCCGGCTGGCTTCCGACATGCCCAGGAGTTCTATCAGCATACCTATCTCATTCAGTTTCCACTGGCTTTCGACAGGCATTCATATCATCTTCTCCTGTTGTGCAGGTACGATGCAGCCTCTTCCATATGGGGCATACACTGCTCCAACCGGCTTACCCTCAGGAGTGCTTTTGCAGATACCGCTTGTCCAGATCAACCTCTGGAATGCTCTCTGGATAGGCTTGTGGGAAGTCGTTTTCCTCCAATAACTCGGGCCCTCCTTTGTAAACATGAGCTGATCCAATTCCCGCAGAACGTTCATTCTCAATACAACGGGAGCTCCATCCCCAGCTGGTTTCTCTACAAGCACCACTCCCTTCTTGCCGACATCTTGTCCACATAGCCTTATTCTCATCCAAGCCACTCCGAACACAGATATAGCAGTCTGATTAACCACCAACAGCTTGATCATGGTGCCCTTGCTAGGCTTCATTAGGTGGCCGAAGTATCTCTCAAAGAACTTTACTGGAATCGTAGCTACTTCTGACCCTGTGTCTACAAGACATTCCACCATCTAATCTTCAATCTGCACCTGTAAGTAGGGGCTTTTGGTCACCAGGTTCCGGAGGTTGTTAGGGGTAACTTGGCAACTGGCCTCCCTCATGGTGTGCCCCACTGCCACGAGGGATTCCCAATTAATAGTAGCTGTTCTGGATTCAGGGCCCTTTTTTGGGCAATATGTCCTCTTTCTCAGCAAATCCAACACTGCAGCCCCCTTGCTTTCTGGTCTTTTGGAGGACCCCACGACTGTGCATCTGTAGGTGGTGACAGACCAGCCCAGTGGATGGGAGAGTCCCTCACTCCAGCCTCTGGAGTTGCTCGATATAGTGGGGAACCCATGGGAGCAGCACCCTTTTTCCAGTAACCGGACTGAACTGGGGCCATCAATGGAACCTGTAACTGTGCCAGTTGCATCTGAATCTCTCCCAGGGATGCACTAAGTGCCTTCACTGTCTCACGCAGATCCTCCTCATCAAAGGTAGTTTTTCAACTTCCTGCAGTCTGCATCCTCACGGTGTAAGCCCCATATGCCTCTTTCTTGTCTCGGGCCACAGCCTTTAGCTTGTATATTCTGAAACTGCAACGTAGCATCCACCAGGATACATTCCCTGAGAGCCTGGCAAGAGGAGGGCTAAGCAATCGAAGGACAAACTGGTCCCAATGGATTTGATCTCCATTTCCAAGAATGTTAGCACCACTGACCTCTCTCTTCTGTACATGTGATCATATCTCCTGGAGGGAGTTAGCAAACTGGGGAATAGTCTCATCTTCATTCTGGAAGCGAGTGAAGAAATGGGACCTAAGGCTGCCAGTACTGGTTGTTTCTCCATAAATAGAATTGAGAATATAGCATTCAGTATCTTTCTTTCCTCTTCTGGATGTAGCATTACAGTGCGTCTAGCATCCCCTTACAAGGCGTTCAGTGCCACATCCGATTGTAATTCCAGAGTCAAGTTGTACAACCTGAGGATGCTCTTAAGGTGTGCAGCCCAATCTTCTAACAGCATATTTTGGCCATCAAATCGCACTAGCTGATTCAATATTGCCCCTATGGGCAAACACATAATCGTAGCTATTCCCACGGCAGGAGGGATGATGAGGCCACAGCCAGAACCGCATCGGAACCGGTTTGGTTCTGCATGGCGATCAATGTACCCTGCTCGCAGTGCCAAATGAAAGAAAACCGAGGGCTGGGCCCACAGATACAGAGGGTACACGATACAACATAGACACAGACAACGGTTCTTTCCCAGCAGTTGAGTTTACTGAACAATGTAGTGAACAAGAATCTGAGAACATATAAAACAGATTGGTACACAGAAAATAAACCAACAGTAAATTTAACACAGTCTAACAATAAACCAGTAAGTGTGAAGTTTTCCCCAAAGTCCATTAAGCAGCCTAGCTGCACTTTTATGTTCCTGGACGAGTTCCTCGGTGGGGTTCACCCTAAGTATTGTGCAATACTATTTGTAATCCACAGGGAAATTATGTCTGTCTCTTGTAGCTTTAATCCTTACTCAAGCTCACAGCATATCACACCCTATGAGCAGCCAGAGACATAGGAAAGTGTCAGCATATGAGTCCCTTAGGGATATGCATTAGCTTGCAGCCCATACAGCGCAATGTAACTGTACTTGGATCGTTATTATATGTCCAAATGCCACTTCAAAAGTGTGGTGCAATGTGACATGGCAGAGCTGCACTTACAGTTCCTTGAGCAGGTTCCTGGTGATTTATCTTATTTCCTGGTCCACTCCAGAACTGGATTCTACAAAACCGACACTCCTGGGGTCGTCGCTACAACCCTCCCCTTCGTGCTGTCGCCAGTCTCCACCATGAGCCGGTCCATTCCCTTCCAGATTCTGCAGAGAGGATCTCTTCTGGTTTCCAGCAGCACCAAGCACAGCCTCTGTCTGCTCACTTCCTGCTTCTCCGGGCACCTCCTCCCCTTGCACAGGGAGAGTGTGATGCAATAAGTCATTTGCTAAGTGCAGTGTCAAACCTGTGTTTTCAGTTTGCTATCACAATTGTAAGGATCCAAAACAACCCATAAATTAGCTATTTACCAGCTTTGCAAACTAAATATGTTATAGCATTCCTCTGATAGGTAGCTCCAATGTAGACTTTTATATCGTATCCTTTGCTGCCTCTACTGACCAAAGTGAGATGTTATAGTATTTATGCAATTTATAACATGCAGAGTAACACATTAAAGGTCCCTTGCCCCACATCCTTACACATTGGTGACAAGGAGCAAAAAAAGTGAATTCTTGTGTCATCGAGTCCTTAACTTCCAAGCAAGGTCTCCAAGTGTCCCTATAGCAGTGTTCCTCAACTTCAGTCCTGAGGGCCCACCTGCTGGTCATAATTGCATGATCGCATGGACACTAATTATATCACCTGCTCAATGCTAAGGAAATCCTGAAAATATGACCGGCAGGTGGGCCCTGAGGACTAGAGTTGAGGAACACTGCCCTATAGTACTAAGCAATCCTCGCTGCTTCACCTACAACAGATAGATCATTTGAAACAAATCAGGATCTGAGGAAGGGAACAAAGTACAAATACGTGTGGAGCAATTGTCCTTCTCTCTTTAATCTTCATAGAAATAAAAAAATATGTGAACCAGCTCGGCCTTTTGCAATTAAAAGTTTGCTTTCACGATGAGGATTTGCATGAATATAATTACAGGCTGCTAAATAATCTAAGTATTTCTAACTAATAACCTGCATGGAGATACTTATACAAGAACTAACTACATAGATTGGGATGTGATGAGACATCATTTAGCAGAACACCATGCAGAAAATATGTATTTCAAAGTATCATTAAAACACAAGGATCTATTAAGAGGCTGAGAGGGCTGTGAACATAATAATGCATGCTATAAATCAAAGGAAAGGCTTTCTTTTCATATCATGTCTTATAAACACACACAAATGAAGAATGGAGGTTCATCTTCCAAAGGATCAGACAAAATGCAAGCAGCTACTTCTCGAAAGGATTTTCACAAAGCTGGTCATAGAACTTCCATAGCGACTTCCTGAATTCTTCTTTAGCACTGCTTGCTATCCACATCCCTACTTCCGTTCCGTAGCCCTGCAAAAAAGACAGAAGATGTCCTATTGTTCATAATTGCAGTCAAGAATAGGCATGTCTACACAGGAGATAGAAGATCCAATCCACAAAAATGGCCAGTGTTCGTGTTTTGCGGATCCGCAATTTCCAGACCACTAAAAAAATATGGTCTTGTGAATGAGCTCTTAGTGACAGAACGGCTTAATATTTTTAATAAAGGTCAATAGAAAATGTGATTTTAGCCAAAAATGAGTAAAATGCAATCGGAGCCAAGTTTTAAAATGGAAAAATGGAGCATAATGAAGTGTATTCAGCAATAAGTGTACTCAGCCTAACACAAGTGTATTCAACATAATAATGGAGTGTATCTGGCATCAACTGTATTCAGCCTAAACACAAGTGTATTCAGCATAAGAATATGGGGGAGTCTGGAGCCAGCGTGCAGCTTCCAGCCCCTTATTGAATTACAGTCCAGATAGTGAACTGAGTATAAATTTATTCATTAACAAAAAATAGGCAACACAACTGATAGTTTTTAAATGGGTAGATTTAATGGTCGGTAATAATGATTCAGCTGTAATAAAGTTAAGTTTTATGGTAGAGAATATGTCAAGATAAGGCAAAAACAGTCTTAGGACTATAGGAAAATTATGACTAGAGATGTTGCGAACATAAAATTTTCCGTTCGCAAATGGCGAACACGAATTTCCGCATATGTTCGCGAACGGGCGAACCGGGCGAACCGCCATAGACTTCAATAGGCAGGCGAATTTTAAAACCCACAGGGACTCTTTCTGGCCACAATAGTTTCAAGGGGACTAACACCTGGACTGTGGCATGCCGGAGGGGGATCCATGGCAAAACTCCCATGGAAAATTACGTAGTTGACGCAGAGTCGGGTTTTAATCCATAAAGGGCATAAATCACCTAACATTCCTAAATTGTTTGGAATAACGTGCTTTAAAACATCAGGTATGATGTTGTATCGATCAGGTAGTGTAAGGGTTACGCCCGCTTCACAGTGACAGACCAAACTCTGACAGACCAAACTCCCCGTTTAACGCACCGCAAACAACCGCAAACAGTCCATTTGCACAACCGCAAACTCCCCATTTGCACAAGGTTGGATACCAAGCTAGCCATGTCCCGTTCCTTGTCCTCACTGACATCATTGAAGGTCTCTTCCTCCACCCAGCCATGTACAACACCAAGGGTCCCCAAAAGGTGACAACAAGCCCCCTGGGACGCCTGCTGTGGTTGGTCTTCCACCTCCTCAAAGCCATTTCCTCCTCTGACTCCTCTTCTTCAGACTCCTCTCTCTACGTTGCTGCAGGTCCAGCAATTGACGACGACAAGGCTGCTTCTGGTGGTGATGGTGACCACAACTCTTCCTCTTCATGCTCATCTACGGCCTGATCCAGCACTCTTCGCAGGGCAGGCTCCAGAAAAAAACGCATATGGGATGAGGTCGATGATGTTGCATTATGTTTGACTGACCAGGTTTGTCACCTCCGCAAAAGGACGCATGAGCCTACAGCCATTGTGCATGAGCGTTCAGTAACGCGGCCCAAAAATACCCAGCTCCGCAGAGGCTGTCCTCTTTTTTTTTTTTTATTAAAAAAATCTGTTCTTACCAGTTTAATCTCTGTTTTGTCCCCTATCAGGGGCCGGTGTTTGGAATAGATTTTAGGAACTGGGAGATGGAAAAAGATGGTTGGTCGGTCCTCTTACTTCCAATTTGGGGCACTGCGCGTGCGCCGTGCAATGTACTGTGCCACCCTATATGAGTGGTGTGTTAAGTAGTACTATTCCTATCAGTTTAATCCCTGTTACGTCCCCTATCAGGGGCCGGTGTATGGAATAGATTTTAGGAACCGGGAGATGGAAAAAGATGCTTGGTCGGTCCTCTTACTTCCAATTCAGGGCACTGCGCGTGCGCCGTGCAATTTACTGTGCTATCCTATATGAGTGGTATGTTAAGTAGTACTATTCCTATCAGTTAAATCCCTGTTACGTCCTCTAACAGGGGCCGGTGTATGGAATAGATTTTAGGAAACGGGAGATGGAAAAAGATGCTTGGTTGGTCCTCTTACTTCCAATTTGGGGCACTGCGCGTGCGCCGTGCAATGTACTGTGCCACCCTATATGAGTGGTGTGTTAAGTAGTACTATTCTTATCAGTTTAACCCCTGTTACGTCCCCTATCAGGGGACGTGTATCGAATAGATTTTAGACAAACGCAAAGAGTTGTCAATAGTTGACACACTCATGACATAAATTTTATTCCTCTATTCGTCAATCTTGGTGTAGTGATGACTGCTCGTGTGCACGTTTAGGAGATTGCAGGCGGTGGCGGTTTTTTAAAGCCTATGGTCATGCTGAGTTAGTTCAGTGACAGTTAAGTGACCCAGAAAACAATGATTCTGCAGTGTGGGCCCATTGTAGGCTTTAATGATTACCTTAGATGATCACAAAGAAAATTAATGTTTTTTCTATGCAAAATTATCCAGCCGATCGCTTTTGGTCTGTTCACAATGAAGCAACGACCTTATCATCTGGGGTGTGCCAACATTGCCATTGCCAACACACGTATAGAGGTGATCGCTTCATTGTGATACGCAAGTCCCTTCACCACAACAAGGTAACGATCACGAAGGGGAATTGACACATGTATGTGCCTTTTTTTTTTTTTTTTTGCAGCCACAGTGCAGCACCAGAGGCCAGAAAAATTAGGCATGTACACATGCCTGAAAAAGCAGGTATTGTTGCAGCCGCTGCTACAGCAGCGGCCGGGAAAATTGATGTTTTCCAGGCAGAAAGTGCACTAAAACATTGCGGCTTGAACAATAGTTGGTGGCGGAGAAGTCACGCAAGTCATCCGGCATGCAGAGATTAAATACAGCAGCGTGTGGACCATTTTTAGCCCAAGGCATCTCATCAGGCCTTTTTTAGTCAAATGCATCCCCCATTGTCAGTCCCTTTGGGATCCATGCCTCATTCATCTTAATAAAGGTGAGGTAATCTAGACTTTTTTGACCTAGGTGACTTCTCTTCTCAGTGACAATACCTCTTGCTGCGCTGAAGGTCCTTTCTGACAGGACACTTGAAGCGGGGCAGGCCAGAAGTTCTATCGCAAATTGGGATAGCTCAGGCCACAGGTCAAGCCTGCACACCCAGTAGTCAAGGGGTTCATCGCTCCTCAGAGTGTCGATATCTGCAGTTAAGGCGAGGTAGTCTGCTACCTGTCGGTCGAGTCGTTCTCTGAGGGTGGACCCCGAAGGGCTGTGGCGATGCGTAGGACTTCAAAATCTCTGCATGTCCTCCATCAACAACATGTCTGTAAAGCATCCTGTCCTTGCCGGCGTGGTCGTGGTAGGCAAGTACACTCTGTGGGCCTGACAACCAGGCAACTGCAATTATATTACAACTGCAATTATATTACAGAGAAAAAAATGTATTACTTTTTTATCTGCAAGCTACTGTGCCACCAGATATGAGTGGTGGGCACAGTACACTCTGTGGGCCTGACACACACTAGCAGGCAACTGCAATTATATTACAGAGAAAAAATTGTATTACTTTTTTATCTGCAAGCTACTGTGCCACCAGATATGAGTGGTGGGCACTGGCAGTAGGCACAGTACACTCTGTGGGCCTGACACACACTGGCAGGCAACTGCAATTATATTACAGAAAAAAATTGTATTACTTTTTTATCTGCAAGCTACTGTGCCACCAGATATGAGTGGTGGGCACTGGCAGTGGGCACAGTACACTCTGTGGGCCTGACACACAACTTGGGTTGTCCTCTTTGGTCCGGATGACATGGCGTCCCAGATTTCCAAAAAGAACTTCGAATCGTGACTCGTCTGACCACAGAACAGTCTTCCATTTTGCCACACTTTATATTAAATGATCCCTGGCCCAGTGAAAACGCCTGAGCTTGTGGATCTTGCTTAGAAATGGCTTCTTCTTTGCACTGTAGAGTTTCAGCTGGCAACGGCGGATGGCACGGTGGATTGTGTTCACTGACAATGGTTTCTGGAAGTATTCCTGAGCCCATTCTGTGATTTCCTTTACAGTAGCATTCCTGTTTGTGGTGCAGTGTCGTTTAAGGGTCCGGAGATTACGGGCATCCAGTATGGTTTTATGGCCTTGACCCTGACGCACAGAGATTGTTCCAGATTCTCTGAATCTTTGGATGATGTTATGCACAGTTGATGATGATAGATGCAAAGTCTTTGCAATTTTTCGCTGGGTAACACCTTTCTGATATTGCTCCACTATCTTTCTGCGCAACATTGTGGGAATTGGTGATCCTCTACCCATCTTGGCTTCTGAGACACTGCCACTCTGAGAAGCTCTTTTTATACCCAATCATGTTGCCAATTGACCTAATTAGTGTTAATTGGTCTTCCAGCTCTTTGTTATGCTCAAATTTACTTTTTCCAGCCTCTTATTGCTACTTGTCCCAACTTTTTTGGGATTTGTTGACACCGTGAAAATTGGAATCAACGTATTTGTCCTTTAAAATGATACATTTACTCGGATTAAACGTTTAATCTGTCATCTACGTTCTATTACAAATAAAATATTGACATTTGCCATCTCCAGATCATTGCATTCAGTTTTTATTCAAAATTTGTTTAGTGTCCCAACTTTTTTGGAATCCGGTTTGTATTACTTTTTTATCTGCAAGCTACTGTGCCACCAGATATGAGTGGTGGGCACTGGCAGTGGGCACAGTACACTCTGTGGGCCTGACACACACTGGCAGGCAAGTGCAATTATATTACAGAGAAAAAATTGTATTATTTTTTTATCTGCAAGCTACTGTGCCACTAGATATGAATGGTGGGCACTGGCAGTGGGCACAGTACACTCTGTGGGCCTGACACACACTGGCAGGCAACTTCAATATATATATATATATATATATATATATATATACAGTATGCCTTCAGTATGAATCTACAATTTTCATAGTCATGAAAATAAAGAAAACTCTTTGAATGAGAAGGTCTGTCCAAACTTTTGGTCTGTACTGTATACAGTGGGGGAAATAATTATTTGACCCCTCACTGATTTTGTAAGTTTGTCCAATGACAAAGAAATGAAAAGTCTCAGAACAGTATCATTTCAATGGTAAGTTTATTGTAACAGTGGCAGATAGCACATCAAAAGGAAAATCGAAAAAAAGACTTTAAATAAAAGATAGCAACTGATTTGCATTTCATTGAGTGAAATAAGTATTTGAACCCCTACCAACCATTAAGAGTTCTGGCTCCCACAGAGTGGTTAGACACTTCTACTCAATTAGTCACCCTCATTAAGGACACCTGTCTTAACTAGTCACCTGTATAAAAGACACCTGTCCACAGAATCAATCAATCAAGCAGACTCCAAACTCTCCAACATGGGAAAGACCAAAGAGCTGTCCAAGGATGTCAGAGACAAAATTGTAGACCTGCACAAGGCTGGAATGGGCTACAAAACCATTAGCAAGAAGCTGGGAGAGAAGGTGACAACTGTTGGTGCGATTGTTCGAAAATGGAAGGAGCACAAAATGACCATCAATCGACCTCGCTCTGGGGCTCCACGCAAGATCTCACCTTGTGGGGTGTCAATGGTTCTGAGAAAGGTGAAAAAGCATCCTAGAACTACACGGGAGGAGTTAGTTAATGACCTCAAATTAGCAGGGACCACAGTCACCAAGAAAACCATTGGAAACACATTACACCGCAATGGATTAAAATCCTGCAGGGCTCGCAAGGTCCCCCTGCTCAGGAAGGCACATGTGCAGGCCCGTCTGAAGTTTGCCAATGAACACCTGAATGATTCAGAGAGTGACTGGGAGAAGGTGCTGTGGTCTGATGAGACCAAAATAGAGCTCTTTGGCATTAACTCAACTCGCTGTGTTTGGAGGAAGAAAAATGCTGCCTATGACCCCCAAAACACCGTCCCCACCGTCAAGCATGGGGGTGGAAACATTTTGCTTTGGGGGTGTTTTTCTGCTAAGGGCACAGGACAACTTATTCGCATAAACGGGAAAATGGACGGAGCCATGTATCGTGAAATCCTGAGCGACAACCTCCTTCCCTCTGCCAGGAAACTGAAAATGGGTCGTGGATGGGTGTTCCAGCACGACAATGACCCAAAACATACAGCAAAGGCAACAAAGGAGTGGCTCAAGAAGAAGCACATTAAGGTCATGGAGTGGCCTAGTCAGTCTCCGGACCTTAATCCAATCGAAAACCTATGGAGGGAGCTCAAGCTCAGAGTTGCACAGAGACAGCCTCGAAACCTTAGGGATTTAGAGATGATCTGCAAAGAGGAGTGGACCAACATTCCTCCTAAAATGTGCGCAAACTTGGTCATCAATTACAAGAAACGTTTGACCTCTGTGCTTGCAAACAAGGGTTTTTCCACCAAGTATTAAGTCTTTTTTTGTTAGAGGGTTCAAATACTTATTTCACTCAATGAAATGCAAATCAGTTGCTATCTTTTATTTAAAGTTATTTTTTCGATTTTCCTTTTGATGTGCTATCTGCCACTGTTACAATAAACCTACTATTGAAATGATACTGTTCTGAGACTTTTCATTTCTTTGTCATTGGACAAACTTACAAAATCAGTGAGGGGTCAAATAATTATTTCCCCCACTGTATATATATATATATATATATATATATATATATATATAAAAAGCAGACTGATGTACTTGAAGGGCTTTTTGAGGTGCTGTCAGGACGCTGTCCTTACAGCAGATCAGATGAGTCATTGAGGACTGGAGTGGACACAGAACACTGGCCTAGCTAACGATTTCCCTATTAATTCAGCAGCCGCAGCACTCTCCCTGCTCTCACTTACACTGCAGCTTCAGAATGAATCTAAGATGGATGCTGTCCTTGCTTTTTGATAGGAGGTGGGAGGGTCTGGGAGAGAGGGTATGCTGATTGGCTGGAATGTGTCTGCTGACTGTGAGGTACAGGGTCAAAGTTTGCTCAATGATGACGTATAGGGGGCGGACCGAACATCGCATATGTTCGCCCGCCGCGGCGAACGCGAACAAGCGATGTTCGCCGGCGAATAGTTCGGGACATCTCTAATTATGACAGCCAAGCCCTGCACTGGACAGCAGAGACATGGAGCATTAACATGATTGATAATGCTCCGTGCCTCTCTGTGATCTTTTCGCTACAAAATAAGAGTGACAACTTTATCTCACTGTGATTTTGTAGTAAAAAGATTAGAGAGAGGCACGTAGCATTATCAATCATGTTAATGCTCCGTGTCTCTGCTGTCCAGAGCGCAGCTTGGCTCTCATTCACGCAGCGGATTCCACGCACGGGGTCCGCTCGTGTGAAACAGCCCTTAGATTTAGGCGAAAGTCAAACTGGTTGGTACAGATCATGCATACAGACAATGGTTCTGCAACCACTGAGCAAAAATAAATGGTTTGGCCAAGCCCAAAGGGTGTTAAATATGGTGCCTCTCTTGTATTTATCCTTTAACCCTGTACAGGGATAAGGACTGTGCAGCAGGTTAGCGACCAGACCGCTACCTCGTGAGATAGTCCCGATGTACTTGACAGCTCACCTACTGGGGCAGAAACACTTAAATGGCCTAATAAAGAACCAGACCACAGGCAAATCCAAGGAAAATACAAATGAAGGCAACAGACAAGACACCAAGCACTGGAAGATGATCTGATCAGGGACCTAGACACACATAGGTCATACCCTTGGAGACATGGACTACAGGAACAGACTACTGGGAACTAGGACTCTGTACAGGCATAGCAGACTTGGCAAGACATACATCAAGAACTCGAACGCAGTTCAGACATAACAGACTATGCAAGATGGACACTGTTCAGACACACCAGACATGGCAGAACATGCACTAGGACACAGCCAGACTGAAGCTCAATACAGACTAAGGCAATTACTATGAAGGGAACACAAACAGATTCCAAACAGATCAAGGCAAATCATGGCACTGAAGACAAGAAAGACATGGCATAAATGCAAAACCTAAGCAGGTCATAGAATTCAAGAGAAAAATCGAAAACTGAAACAGAACTCAGGAACTAATATAGCAGATTGAAACAAGCACATTAGTCAGAGAGGTGCATCCAAACAGAAAAAGAGGCATTAAAGGGATTGTCCGGGTATAGAGCTGAACCTGGACATAACCCCTTCTTCACCCAGGCAGCCCTGGGCAAGGGCTTTTTCAGCAGATCCGGTGACGTAACAGGTCTGACTTTTAGTCTAATCTCTGACTTTTAGTCTAATCAGACTGTCTGTTACTCTGTAATTCCTCTAGCGCCGTTCTATGGAAACAGTAGGTTTAAAGAGCACACCAAATGCTTGAAATAACTTCTTTATTAACCGCCCACGCAGCAGATAGTCCATGTACATAACACGGGTTGAAAGGATATCACAAAATGGCGGTATGCATATGATGGTGGTTCACCTGTTCAATCTTGTCATTCAACATAAAATGGTGGATATATTTCTTTCTTTAGTATCTGTACTCTCCCTTTAAGTTATTTAACCGCCTCCGGACCGCCTAATGCAGGATCGCGTTCCGGAGGCGGCAGCTCCAGGCAGAGTCACGCATCTATGCGACATCTCGCGAGACGCTAGATTTCCTGTGAACGCACGCACGCAGGTGCGCGCGTTCACAGGATCGGAAGGTGAGCGAGTGGATCTACAGCCTGCCAGCGGCGATCGTTCGCTGGCAGGCTGTAGATGCGATTTTTTTAACCCCTAACAGGTATATTAGATGCTGTTTTGATAACAGCGTCTAATATATCTGCTACCTGGTCCTCTGGTGGTCCCTTTTGCTCGGATCGACCACCAGAGGACACAGGCAGCTCAGTAATAACTAGCACCAAACACCACTACACTACACCCCCCCGTCACTTATTAACCCCTTATTAACCCCTGATCACCCCAAATAGACTCCCTGATCACCCCCCTGTCATTGATCACCCCCTGTCATTGATCATCTGCTCCATTAAGATGTCCGTATGTGTTTTACGGATCCACGGATCCATGGATCGGATCTGCAAAACACATACGGACGTCTGAATGGAGCCTTACAGGGGGGTGATCAATGACAGGGGGGTGATCACCCCATATAGACTCCCTGATCACCCCCCTGTCATTGATCACCCCCCTGTCATTGATCACCCCCCTGTAATGCTCCATTCAGACGTCCGTATGTGTTTTGCGGATCCATGGATCGGATCCGCAAATCACATACGGACGTCTGAATGGAGCTTTACAGGGGGGTGATCAGGGAGTCTATATGGGATGATCACCCCCCTGTAAGGCTCCATTCAGACGTCCGTATGTGTTTTACGGATCCACGGATCCATGGATCGGATCCGCAAAACACATACGGACGTCTGAATGGAGCCTTACAGGGGGGTGATCAATGACAAGGGGGTGATCACCCCATATAGACTCCCTGATCACCCCCTGTCATTGATCACCCCCCTGTCATTGATCACCCCCCTGTAAGGCTCCATTCAGACGTCCGTATGTGTTTTGCGGATCCACGGATCCATGGATCGGATACGCAAAACACATACGGACGTCTGAATGGAGCCTTACAGGGGGGTGATCAATGACAGGGGGGTGATCACCCCATATAGACTCCCTGATCACCCCCCTGTCATTGATCACCCCCCTGTCATTGATCACCCCCCTGTAATCCTCCATTCAGACGTCCGTATGTGTTTTGCGGATCCATGGATCGGATCCGCAAATCACATACGGACGTCTGAATGGAGCCTTACAGGGGGGTGATCAGGGAGTCTATATGGGATGATCACCCCCCTGTAAGGCTCCATTCAGACGTCCGTATGTGTTTTACGGATCCACGGATCCATGGATCGGATCCGCAAAACACATACGGACGTCTGAATGGAGCCTTACAGGGGGGTGATCAGGGAGTTTATATGGGATGATCACCCCCCTGTAAGGCTCCATTCAGATGTCCGTATGTGTTTTACGGATCCACGGATCCATGGATCGGATCCGCAAAACACATACGGACGTCTGAATGGAGCCTTACAGGGGGGTGATCAATGACAAGGGGGTGATCACCCCATATAGACTCCCTGATCACCCCCTGTCATTGATCACCCCCCTGTCATTGATCACCCCCCTGTAAGGCTCCATTCAGACGTCCGTATGTGTTTTGCGGATCCACGGATCCATGGATCGGATACGCAAAACACATACGGACGTCTGAATGGAGCCTTACAGAGGGGTGATCATCCCATATAGACTCCCTTATCACCCCCCTGTCTTTGATCACCCCCCTGTCATTGATCACCCCCCTGTAAGGCTCCATTCAGACGTCCGTATGTGTTTTACGGATCCACGGATCGGATCCGCAAAACACATACGGACGTCTGAATGGAGCCTTACAGAGGGGTGATCATCCCATATAGACTCCCTTATCACCCCCCTGTCTTTGATCACCCCCCTGTCATTGATCACCCCCCTGTAAGGCTCCATTCAGACGTCCGTATGTGTTTTACGGATCCACGGATCGGATCCGCAAAACACATACGGACTTCTGAATGGAGCCTTACAGGGGGGTGATCAATGACAGGGGGTGATCACCCCATATACACTCCCTGATCCCCCCCTGTCATTGATCACCCCCCTGTAATCCTCCATTCAGACGTCCGTATGTGTTTTGCGGATCCATGGATCGGATCCGCAAATCACATACGGACGTCTGAATGGAGCCTTACAGGGGGGTGATCAGGGAGTCTATATGGGATGATCACCCCCCTGTAAGGCTCCATTCAGACGTCCGTATGTGTTTTACGGATCCACGGATCCATGGATCGGATCCGCAAAACACATACGGACGTCTGAATGGAGCCTTACAGGGGGGTGATCAGGGAGTTTATATGGGATGATCACCCCCCTGTAAGGCTCCATTCAGATGTCCGTATGTGTTTTACGGATCCACGGATCCATGGATCGGATCCGCAAAACACATACGGACGTCTGAATGGAGCCTTACAGGGGGGTGATCAATGACAAGGGGGTGATCACCCCATATAGACTCCCTGATCACCCCCTGTCATTGATCACCCCCCTGTCATTGATCACCCCCCTGTAAGGCTCCATTCAGACGTCCGTATGTGTTTTGCGGATCCACGGATCCATGGATCGGATACGCAAAACACATACGGACGTCTGAATGGAGCCTTACAGAGGGGTGATCATCCCATATAGACTCCCTTATCACCCCCCTGTCTTTGATCACCCCCCTGTCATTGATCACCCCCCTGTAAGGCTCCATTCAGACGTCCGTATGTGTTTTACGGATCCACGGATCGGATCCGCAAAACACATACGGACGTCTGAATGGAGCCTTACAGAGGGGTGATCATCCCATATAGACTCCCTTATCACCCCCCTGTCTTTGATCACCCCCCTGTCATTGATCACCCCCCTGTAAGGCTCCATTCAGACGTCCGTATGTGTTTTACGGATCCACGGATCGGATCCGCAAAACACATACGGACTTCTGAATGGAGCCTTACAGGGGGGTGATCAATGACAGGGGGTGATCACCCCATATACACTCCCTGATCCCCCCCTGTCATTGATCACCCCCCTGTAAGGCTCCATTCAGACGTCCGTATGTGTTTTGAGGATCCGCAAAACACGGACACCACGGATCCGCAAAACACATACGGACGTCTGAATGGAGCCTTACAGGGGGGTGATCAATGACAGGGTGGTGATCACCCCATATAGACTCCCTGATCACCCCCCTGTCATTGATCACCCCCCTGTAAGGCTCCATTCAGACATTTTTTTGGCACAAGTTAGCGGAAATTTATTTATTTCTTTTTTTGTTTTTTCTTACAAAGTCTCATATTCCACTAACTTGTGTCAAAAAATAAAATCTCACATGAACTCACCATACCCCTCATGGAATCCAAATGCGTAAACATTTTTAGACATTTATATTACAGACTTCTTCTCACGCTTTAGGGCCCCTAAAATGCCAGGGCAGTATAAATACCCCACATGTGACCCCATTTCGGAAAGAAGACACCCTAAGGTATTCCGTGAGGGGCATATTCAGTCCATGAAAGATTGAAATTTTTGTCCCAAGTTAGCGGAATTTTTTTTTTTCTATGAACTCGCCATGCCCCTCATTGAATACCTTGGGGTGTCTTCTTTCCAAAATGGGGTCACATGTGGGGTATTTATACTGCCCTGGCATTTTAGGGGCCCTAAAGCGTGAGAAGAAATCTGGGATCCAAATGTCTAAAAATGCCCTCCTAAAAGGAATTTGGGCCCCTTTGCGCATCTAGGCTGCAAAAAAGTGTCACACATGTGGTATCGCCGTACTCAGGAGAAGTTGGGGAATGTGTTTTGGGGTGTCATTTTATATATACTTATGCTGGGTGAGATAAATATCTTGGTCAAATGCCAACTTTGTATAAAAAAAATGGGAAAAGTTGTCTTTTGCCGAGATATTTCTCTCACCCAGCATGGGTATATGTAAAAAGACACCCCAAAACACATTGCCCTACTTCTTCTGAGTACGGCGATACCAGATGTGTGACACTTTTTTGCAGCCTAGGTGGGCAAAGGGGCCCACATTCCAAAGAGCACCTTTCGGATTTCACAGGGCATTTCTTACACATTTTGATTTCAAACTACTTCTCACACATTAGGGTCCCTAAAATGCCAGGGCAGTATAACTACCCCAAAAGTGACCCCATTTTGGAAATAAGACACCCCAAGGTATTCCGTGAGGGGCATGGCGAGTTCCTAGAATCTTTTATTTTTTGTCACAAGTTAGCGGAAAATTATGATTTTTTTTTTTTCTTACAAAGTCTCATATTCCACTAACTTGTGACAAAAAATTAAAACTTCCATGAACTCACTATGCCCATCACGAAATACCTTGGGGTGTCTTCTTTCCAAAATGGGGTCACTTATGGAGTAGTTATACTGCCCTGGCATTTTAGGGGCCCTAATGCGTGAGAAGAAGTCTGGAATCCAAATGTGTAAAAAATGCCCTGTAAAATCCTAAAGGTGCTCTTTGGAATGTGGGCCTCTTTGCCCACCTAGGCTGCAAAAAAGTGTCAAACATGTGGTATCGCCGTACTCAGGAGAAGTTGGGCAATGTGTTTTGGGGTGTCATTTTACATATACCCATGCTGGGTGAGATAAATATCTTGGTCAAATGCCAACTTTGTATAAAAAAAATGGGAAAAGTGTTTTTTTGCAGAGATATTTCTCTCACCCAGCATGGGTATATGTAAAAAGACACCCCAAAACACATTGCCCTACTTCTCCTGAGTATGGCGATACCAGATGTGTGACACTTTTTTGCAACCTAGGTGGGCAAATGGGCCCACATTCCAAAGAGCACCTTTCGGATTTCGCAGTGCATTTTTTACACATTTTGATTTTAAACTACTTCTCACACATTAGGGCCCCTAAAATGCCAGGGCAGTATAACTACCCCACAAGTGACCCCATTTTGGAAAGAAGACACCCCAAGGTATTCCGTGAGGGGCATGGCGAGTTCCTAGAATTTTTTATTTTTAGTCACAAGTTAGCGGAAAATGATGATTTATTATTTATTTCTTTTTTCTTACAAAGTCTCATATTCCACTAACTTGTGACAAAAAATAAAAACTTCCATGAACTCACTATGCCCATCACGAAATACCAACTTACCACCCAAATGAATTTTACCTCCTTTTCAAAATTACCTTAGGGTGTCTACTTTACGAAATGGGGTTATTTGTGGGGGTTTTCTACTGTCTGGGCATTGTAGAACCTCAGGAAACATGACAGGTGCTCAGAAAGTCAGAGCTGCTTCAAAACGCGGAAATTCGGAAATTCACATTTTTGTAAACGCTATAACTTTTACCCAAACCATTTTTTTTTTACCCAAACATTTTTTTTATCAAAGACATGTAGAACAATAAATTTTCAGAAAAATTTATATATGGATGTCGGGTTTTTTTGAAAAATTTTACAACTGAAAGTGAAAAATGTCATTTTTTTGCAAAAATTTCATAAAATTTTGATTAATAACAAAAAAAGTAAAAATGTCAGCAGCAATGAAATACCACCAAATGAAAGCTCTATTAGTGAGAAGAAAAGGAGGTAAAATTAATTTGGGTGGTAAGTTGCATGACCGAGCAATAAACCGTGAAAGTAGTGTAGTGCAGAAGTGTAAAAAGTGTTCTGGTCATTAAGGGTGTTTAAGCTAGGGGAGCACTGTCAGGGGGGGTTAAGCACTTTATGATCTCTCTGAGAGGTATATCTGAGGTCTAACTAATAGTTCACTTGCTAAATTTGGTCACAATTTGCAATATGCAGTTAGCAGTAACTATTTGCAGATTGGTTGAGTATGATCTGGTATGGTTGTATGCAATTTGGATTGTAATATGGAATTTGAATGGTTGCAATTGTTTGTATGGTATTTGTAGTTTGCAATCGGTGGAACTGTAAGTAAACACACATATAACTGGTTCAGTATACAGTTCTAATCACTATATTAACAATCGGAACATTTATATAACTGTTTTAAATACCTATTTTGGCCTCTCTGCTTCCATAAAACACATCTCTTAGTGAAATGAATATCTGTTCAGCTTCTCTCTATGGTGAATAATAATTTTTTGGCAGCTCCTGCTAGGGAATTTCCCACACAGGCTGTGTGTGAGGCTGGCTGTGAATGGCCAAGACTCCTGATGTGTGTTAGGCTGGCTGTGATTTGTCTAGACTCCTGCCCAGGAATCTTAAAGGCATATTATCATTTCTGCTTCTGTGAACACAATATATATAACAGTTATATAACATCCAAACATAAGGTCACTGTAAATAACTGATTTTGTCTTTAAAGGGTTTCTGTCACCCCACAAAACTCATTTTTTTTTTTTTGGGATAGTTAGATTCCTTATAGGGCGATATAGGAGAATATAATAGTCTTACTTACTTTCATGCGGCCGATTCTTTATAAAACAAAGTTTTATAATATGTAAATGAGGGCTCTACCAGCAAGTAGGGCGTCTACTTGCTGGTAGCCGCAGCAGCAATCCGCCCCCTCGCCGTGTTGATTGACAGGGCCAGCCGTGATCTCCTCCTCCGGCCGGCCCTGTCAGTAATTCAAAAATCGCGCGCCTCTGGTCATTCGGCGCAGGCGCTCTGAGATGAGGAGGTTCGTCTCCTCAGTGCGCCTGCGCCGATGACATCACCGAAAGAGAAGACGTCATCGGCGCAGGCGCACTGAGGGAGTGCTGAGGAGACGAGCCTCCTCATCTCAGAGCGCCTGCGCCGAATGACCAGAGGCGCGCGATTTTTGAATTACTGACAGGGCCGGCCGGAGGAGGAGATCACGGCTGGCCCTGTCAATCAACACGGCGAGGGGGCGGATTGCTGCTGCGGCTACCAGCTAGTAGACGCCCTACTTGCTGGTAGAGCCCTCATTTACATATTATAAAACTTCGTTTTATAAAGAATCGGCCGCATGAAAGTAAGTAAGACTATTATATTCTCCTATATCGCCCTATAAGGAATCTAACTATCCCAAAAAAAAAAATATGAGTTTTGTGGGGTGACAGAAACCCTTTAACCACCTCCGGACCGCCTAACGCAGGATCGCGTTCCGGAGGTGGCAGCGCTGCGCACAGTCACGCATATACGCGTCATCTCGCGATGGGCGAGATTTCCTGTGAACGCGCGCACACAGGCGCGCGCGCTCACAGGAACGGAAGGTAAGAGAGTTGATCTCCAGCCTGCCAGCGGCGATCGTTCGCTGGCAGGCTGGAGATGTGTTTTTTTTAACCCCTAACAGGTATATTAGACGCTGTTTTGATAACAGCGTCTAATATACCTGCTACCTGGTCCTCTGGTGGTCCCCTTTGTTTGGATCGACCACCAGAGGACACAGGTAGCTCAGTAAAGTAGCACCAAGCACCACTACACTACACTACACCCCCCCCGTCACTTATTAACCCCTTATTAGCCCCTGATCACCCCTAATCACCCCTGATCACCCCATATAGACTCCCTGATCACCCCCCTGTCATTGATTACCCCCCTGTCATTGATCAACCCCCTGTAAAGCTCCATTCAGACGTCCGCATGATTTTTACGGATCCACTGATAGATGGATCGGATCCGCAAAACGCATCCGGACGTCTGAATGAAGCCTTACAGGGGCGTGATCAATGACTGTGGTGATCACCCCATATAGACTCCCTGATCACCCCCCTGTCATTGATTACCCCCCTGTCATTGATTACCCCCCTGTAAAGCTCCATTCAGACGTCCGCATGATTTTTACGGATCCACTGATAGATGGATCGGATCCGCAAAACGCATCCGGACGTCTGAATGAAGCCTTACAGGGGCATGATCAATGACTGTGGTGATCACCCCATATAGACTCCCTGATCACCCCCCTGTAAAGCTCCATTCAGATGTCCGCATGATTTTTACGGATGCACTGATACATGGATCGGATCCGCAAAACGCATCCGGTCGTCTGAATGAAGCCTTACAGGGGCATGATCAATGACTGTGGTGATCACCCCCCTGTCATTGATTACCCCCCTGTAAAGCTCCATTCAGATGTCCGCATGATTTTTACGGATGCACTGATAGATGGATCGGATCCGCAAAACGCATCCGGACGTCTGAATGAAGCCTTACAGGGGCATGATCAATGACTGTGGTGATCACCCCATATAGACTCCCTGATCACCCCCCTGTCATTGATTACCCCCCTGTCATTGATTACCCCCCTGTAAAGCTCCATTCAGACGTCCGCATGATTTTTACGGATGCACTGATAGATGGATCGGATCCGCAAAACGCATCCGGACGTCTGAATGAAGCCTTACAGGGGCGTGATCAATGACTGTGGTGATCACCCCATATAGACTCCCTGATCACCCCCCTGTCATTGATTACCCCCCTGTAAAGCTCCATTCAGACGTCCGCATGATTTTTACGGATGCACTGATAGATGGATCGGATCCGCAAAACGCATCCGGACGTCTGAATGAAGCCTTACAGGGGCGTGATCAATGACTGTGGTTATCACCCCATATAGACTCCCTGATCACCCCCCTGTCATTGATCAACCCCCCTGTCATTGATCAACCCCCCTGTCATTGATCACCCCTCTGTAAGGCTCCATTCAGATATTTTTTTGGCCCAAGTTAGCGGAATTTTATTTTTTTTTTCTTACAAAGTCTCATATTCCACTAACTTGTGTCAAAAAATAAAATCTCACATGAACTCACCATACCCCTCACGGAATCCAAATGCGTAAAATTTTTTAGACATTTATATTCCAGACTTCTTCTCACGCTTTAGGGCCCCTAGAATGCCAGGGCAGTATAAATACCCCACATGTGACCCCATTTCGGAAAGAAGACACCCCCAGGTATTCCGTGAGGGGCATATTGAGTCCATGAAAGATTGAAATTTTTGTCCCAAGTTAGCGGAACGGGAGACTTTGTGAGAAAAAAATAAAAAATATCAATTTCCGCTAACTTGTGCCAAAAAAAAAAAATTTCTATGAACTCGCCATGCCCCTCATTGAATACCTTGGGCTGTCTTCTTTCCAAAATGGGGTCACATGTGGGGTATTTATAATGCCCTGGCATTCTAGGGGCCCCAAAGCGTGAGAAGAAGTCTGGTATCCAAATGTCTAAAAATGCCCTCCTAAAAGGAATTTGGGCACCTTTGCGCATCTAGGCTGCAAAAAAGTGTCACACATCTGGTATCGCTGTACTCAGGAGAAGTTGGGGAATGTGTTTTGGGGTGTCATTTTACATATACCCATGCTGGGTGAGAGAAATATCTTGGTCAAATGCCAACTTTGTATAAAAAAATGGGAAAAGTTGTCTTTTGCCAAGATATTTCTCTCACCCAGCATGGGTATATGTAAAATGACACCCCAAAACACATTCCCCAACTTCTCCTGAATACGGCGATACCACATGTGTGACACTTTTTTGCAGCCTAGGTGGGCAAAGGGGCCCATATTCCAAAGAGCACCTTTAGGATTTCACAGGTCATTTACCTACTTACCACACATTAGGGCCCCTGGAAAATGCCAGGGCAGTATAACTACCCCACAAGTGACCCCATTTTGGAAAGAAGACACCCCAAGGTATTCCGTGAGGGGCATGGCGAGTTCCTAGAATTTTTTATTTTTTGTCACAAGTTAGTGGAAAATGCTTATTTTTTTTTTTTTTTTTTTTTTCATACAAAGTCTCATATTCCACTAACTTGTGACAAAAAATAAAAAGTTCCATGAACTCACTATGCCCATCAGCGAATACCTTGGGGTCTCTTCTTTCCAAAATGGGGTCACTTGTGGGGTAGTTATACTGCCCTGGCATTCTAGGGGCCCAAATGTGTGGTAAGGAGTTTGAAATCAAATTCTGTAAAAAATGACCTTTGAAATCCGAAAGGTGCTCTTTTGAATATGGGCCCCTTTGCCCACCTAGGCTGCAAAAAAGTGTCACACATCTGGTATCTCCGTAATCGGGAGAAGTTGGGGAATGTGTTTTGGGGTGTCATTTTACATATACCCATGCTGGGTGAGAGAAATATCTTGGCAAATGACAACTTTTCCCATTTTTTTATACAAAGTTGGCATTTGACCAAGATATTTATCTCACCCAGCATGGGTATATGTAAAAAGACACCCCAAAACACATTCCTCAACTTCTCCTGAGTACGGAGATACCAGATGTGTGACACTTTTTTGCAGCCTAGGGGGGCAAAGGGGCCCACATTCCAAAGAGCACCTTTCGGATTTCACAGGTCATTTACCTACTTACCACACATTTGGGCCCCTAGAATGCCAGGGCAGTATAACTACCCCACAAGTGACCCCATTTTGGAAAGAAGAGACCCCAAGGTATTCGCTGATGGGCATAGTGAGTTCATGGAAGTTTTTATTTTTTGTCACAAGTTTGTGGAATATGAGACTTTGTATGAAAAAAAAAAAAAAAAAATCATCATTTTCCACTAACTTGTGACAAAAAATAAAAAATTCTAGGAACTCGCCATGCCCCTCACGGAATACCTTGGGGTGTCTTCTTTCCAAAATGGGGTCACTTGTGGGGTAGTTATACTGCCCTGGTATTCTAGGGGCCCAAATGTGTGGTAAGGAGTTTGAAATCAAATTCAGGAAAAAATGAGGAGTGAAATCCGAAAGGTGCTCTTTGGAATATGGGCCCCTTTGCCCACCTAGGCTGCAAAAAAGCGTCACACATCTGGTATCCCCGTACTCAGGAGAAGTTGAGGAATGTGTTTTGGGGTGTCTTTTTACATATACCCATACTGGGTGAGATAAATATCTTGGTCAAATGACAACTTTGTATAAAAAAATGGGAAAAGTTGTCTTTTGCCAAGATATTTCTCTCACCCAGCATGGGTATATATAAAATGACACCCCAAAACACATTCCCCACCTTCTCCTGAGTACGGAGATACCAGATGTGTGACACTTTTTTGCAGCCTAGGTGGGCAAAGGGGCCCATATTCCAAAGAGCACCTTTCGGATTTCACAGGTCATTTTTTACTGAATTTGATTTCAAACTCCTTACCACACATTTGGGCCCCTAGAATGCCAGGGCAGTATAACTACCCCACAAGTGACCCCATTTTGGAAAGAAGAGACCCCAAGGTATTCGCTGATGGGCATAGTGAGTTCATAGAACTTTTTATTTTTTGTCACAAGTTAGTGGAATATGAGACTTTGTAAGAAAAAAAAAAAAAAAAAAAAAAATCATCATTTTCCGCTAACTTGTGACAAAAAATAAAAAGTTCTATGAACTCACTATGCCCATCAGCGAATACCTTAGGGTGTGTACTTTCAGAAATGGGGTCATTTGTGGGGTGTTTGTACTGTCTGGGCATTGTAGAACCTCAGGAAACATGACAGGTGCTCAGAAAGTCAGAGCGGCTTCAAAAAGCGGAAATTCACATTTTTGTACCATAGTTTGTAAACGCTATAACTTTTACCCAAACCATTTTTTTTTTACCCAAACATTTTTTTTTTATCAAAGACATGTAGAACTATAAATTTAGAGCAAAATTTCTATATGGATCTCGGTTTTTTTGCAAAATTTTACAACTGAAAGTGAAAAATGTCATTTTTTTGCAAAAAAATCGTTAAATTTCGATTAATAACAAAAAAAGTAAAAATGTCAGCAGCAATGAAATACCACCAAATGAAAGCTCTATTAGTGAGAAGAAAAGGAGGTAAAATTCATTTGGGTGGTAAGTTGCATGACCGAGCAATAAACGGTGAAAGTAGTGTAGGTCAGAAGTGTAAAAAGTGGCCTGGTCTTTCAGGGTGTTTAAGCACTGGGGGCTGAGGTGGTTAACACACAAACACAGGAAGTGTATTAAGGGTATTGCCAGGTCTAGCTGTATAAACATATAAGCTGTATTAGCAACCTAGGACAGGTCTTAGCTGGCTAGCTACACTCCCAACAAAATTACCTATAATTCTATGTTCTTAGTGGTAGGACTTGAACATGAATTTGAGGAATTTTCCATCAGGTTTTCAACTCTCAAGTAGAACAACTAACTTCTGTATTGGACGTTCCAACCTGAGTGGAGTAGTGAGACGTTTTCCTTTTTTGTCAAGTTTTGAGTATCATATTTGTAACCACACTCTTCTTACTAGTTTGTCTTCATCCTTTTGATCTTCTAGAATTTTGGCCAATTTCCATTGACTTCTAGGTAAATCTTATTCTTTTACTAACACTAAGTCACCAACTTGGATATTTCTTCTGGGTGTTTGCCATTTACTTATTAGCATAACATTGGCTAAGTACTCCATCTATTTTCAACTCCAATTATTCTCTCAGAAACTTGCTTACTGAAGCTGAAACAGCTGCTGTCAGTTCAAGTCTTGGTATTGTCTGAATACTGGTAGGTGCAACTCTGGCCTTCCCCAAAACCAAGGCACAGTGTATCTTTTCTTCTCCTATCACTCTGATGTAGGAGCCCAGACCATAACAATAACTACTGGCATCTGAAATGTGATGAAGTTCTATTTTCTTGTACTTTCCGAAATCATGAGGTACAAAACATCTGGGTATCCGAACTTCTCTCAAGTTTTGCAAGTCTCTTATCCAACTCTCCCACCTTGGCCTCAAATTTTCAGGTATGGGTTCATCCCATCCTAACTTCTGTCTGCATAATTCTTGCAGTATTTCTCTTGCTTTGAGGATCACTGGGGCCAAATATCCTAATGGATCATATATAAAAGCCACTGCGGAAAGAATGGTACGTCTAGTTGCAACCTTCTCTTCAATAGATACATCAAAGAAGAACTTGTCATTCTCTACATTTCATCCCAATCCAAGTATGTTCTGAACTAGAAGATGATCATAATTGAGATCTACATTCTTCATTGTTGCTGCACGTTCAGAGTCACTGATGGATTTCAGTACCTCTCTGTTGTTTGAGATAAATTTGTGAAGGCACAGGTTTCCTCTTGCGCATAACTCTTGGCTTTCTTTCACTAGTTTGATTGCAGATTCTGTGGACTCTAGACTTATGAGACCATAATCTACATAAACGTTTTTCTTCAGAGAATTTGCTGCTGATGGGCAATCCTTTTCATTCTGATTGGCCAGGTACTTCATACCATAATTGGCACAACCTGGAGACAATGCTGCACCAAACAAGTGTACTTTCATTCTGTATTCTGCTGGCTCTGAATCTCCGTCCTCCCACAATAGAAACCTCAGGAAGTCTCTATCTTCATTCTTCACATGAAACTGATGGGACATCTTTTCAACGTCACACATGACTGCTACGGGATACTTTCTGAATCTACAGAGTACTCCAGGCAGAGTGTTTGTAAGATCTGGTCCTTTTAGTAGATGATCGTTCAATGCAACACCATTGTACTTTGCTGAGCAATCAAATACCTCTCTAATCTTATCTGGTTTCTTTGAGTGGTAGACACCTTGATGTGGGATGTACCACACTTCTCGTTCTTTAGGCTGATTATTAACTTTCTCTGCATGGCCTTCTTCAAGGATGCCTTCCATGAATTTCAAATAATCATTCTTCAGTTTGGGATCTCTTACCATCCTTTTCTTCAAACATTTCAATCTTGCTAGGTCAAGATTTCTGTTATTTGGCAGACGAGGTCGTTCTCTAGAAAGTAAGTCCTTGAACATGTGGGATGGCATTGCTGCATGCTTGCAGGAAGTCACCATACTTTTGGAGTCTGAAGTGTTCTTTAGGACCTATTTAGGCCAGTTATTAAGTTTCTCTCTAAAGGTTCTTGGTGCTAAGGATGACAATATCTTGAATTAATTTTTCCCCAAGCTTGCTTGTAGGCTTCTTCGTCTCTTCTATAGAAGTTACCTTCACGAACTTCCTTGGCTTCTCCACCAACATATCTCTGAAGGTAGAATAACTTGTCGACTGGACTGAAGCAATGATGCTCAATGATCATTTCAAAGCTTGCCTTCCACTCTATGAACTTCAGTACGTCTCCTGAAGATAAAGTAGGTTCCGGAACAGGAAGTCTAGCTAGGACTGTTCTCTGTGGTCTTGCTGGAACAATAGTTGTAACATTCTCCTGACCGTTGCAGTGACATCTAGGAATAGAATAATCCAGTTCTATTTTCTCATTTAGTTCTGAATTAGGGGAGTCCTCTTCTTCATTTTTTCCATTAGAGATAGAAGGTAAGTTCCCACACCTTTTTCCTAACACTGGACTAGATCTCTCTTTGTCTTTCTGAGCAGGGATGTAAGGATAATGACTTATTTCCTCACTAAGTGCTGGAGATTTCCTTCCATTCTCCTGGGTGTATGGAGGAAAAAAGGAGTCAGTTTCTTCACTTAGTACAGATTTAAACCTAAGACTACTCTGATTCATATCCTCTTCGTGTACTCTAAGTCTGGGTTCTATGATCTTAACTTCATTTTGCCTTTCTAAATTTTTCATCTGTTGGCGCTGTGCCTTGATTTCAGTTCCCTTTTCAGCCACCAGTTGGGGCTGCGCCTCGATGGCAGCTTCCATCTCAATTTCTTCTCTCTTGACAGCAAGTTGTTCAGCTAATTCCCTTCTTTTGGCTAAAGTACTTGAGGACTCTGATACGGGGGCAGCACTTTTGTTAGCGATGGAAGTCCCACTAGAGATTGTAGTTCCCCTTAAGGACCTAGCATAGTCTCTCATAAAGAGCTTGTTAATTCTCCTTCTAGCTTTAACTTAATCATAGTTTTCTGCAGATGATAGTTCTCTCATAAGCTTTACTAAATCTTTAGTGCCCGCAGTACATGAGTCCATGTTCCTTACAATGTCCTGGAAAGGTGTTGTAAGCGACCGCAGGTTGACATATGCTGCCATAAGCTCTGATTCAGATTCTTCTAGTGTCTCTACCATATCACTCAAGTTCCCTTTTATACTTTCTTGTTTTAGCTTTACAAGAATGCCTCTTATGTATCATTTTCACTTCTCATAAATTCTGGTGAACTTTTTTCCTTTTAATGCTGCTCCTTGCTGCAAATTTTACAGCATCTTTGGGGTCAGTTTTATGGCACGTGATGAACATCTTAGTTCATCTGTTTGGGCTATATTTGTTTGAGGCAAGACTAATGCTGCATCAGACTCTTCTAACTCAGACAGGTTCTCTTGCTCTTTACCTTCTATCCCATCTATCTTTGTATCTTCTAACAGTGGCATGGTAATACTAGGCTCAGACATTTTACTTTAAATGCTATAACAATCAATAATAATAATAAAATGCCTTTCACTTTAAATGCAATATTGAAAAATGCATAAATAAATGACTTACATTTAAAGTGAAACAGCAATAAATGCAGGCAATAAATGACTTTCACTTTAAATACTTTAGTCAGTGTACTACAAACTGTCCTTTGTTTTTCTTTAAAGTCTCTTAATTCTGAACCCTAAAAATGTCTCTTTATGTCAAAACCTATGAGCAATGATAAGTAATAAAAGGAAAGCTCTGACCTTATTCTGAAGAGCAGGAACAAATGTCAGTCTTAAAGGAGACGTGTGTTTTCTTGATGTGATGCAATGCTCTGTGCTGAGTTGCGATGCTCTGTGCAGACTTGCAATGCTTTGTGATGACTTGCAATGATTTGTGATGACTTGCGATGTGCTGGCTTGGATACGCTGCTTCAGGCTTTGCGCCTAGTGGCGGGAAACTAGCTGGCTGCAGTACATGGTCTCTCCGTGGAGAGTGGTGCGGGGACTCTAGCTCTGGACTTTAGTCTCCCACCATGCGTCTCTTTCTCTCTCTAGGGATCGCAGGAAGGTTGGCACTCTTTCTCTGACTATTTTGCCTTTGCCGTTCTGCCACTTCAAGAGTCGGCTGCAGTTTGACTAATGCACACATTCTATAGCCTCTATGGTAGCTCCGCTAAGGTGTCTTTGCTTGCTCGCTCAGGGAACAGTTGCTGCGCGGCAGTATATGCTGGCGCTCTGCTGCTCTAATGCGCTCTTTACTGTGCAAGTTGAGGAGCGCTATCACTTCGTCCTCTGAGGGAAATAGTTCCACTGTGGCAGGTGCAGCACTATGAAGTGCCTTTTGTGCTGTGGCATTAGAAGAATTTTGATATCTCTGGCTTTCAGTCTAACCAGACTGTCAGTTACTCTGCAATTCCTCTAGCGCCGTTCTATGGAAACAGTAGGTATAAAGAGCACACCAAATGCTTGAAATAACTTCTTTATTAACTTTAACTTCTCTTCATATAACACTGCCGCCTCCGCAGCAGATAATCCATGTACAGTTGTGGCCAAAAGTTTTGAGAATTACATAAATATTGGAAATTGGAAAAGTTGCTGCTTAAGTTTTTATAATAGCAATTTGCATATACTCCAGAATGTTATGAAGAGTGATTAGATGAATTGCATAGCCCTTCTTTGCCATGAAAATTAACTTAATCCCCAAAAAAACTTTCCACTGCATTTCATTGCTGTCATTAAAGGACCTGCTGAGATCATTTCAGTAATCGTCTTGTTAACTCAGGTGAGAATGTTGACGAACACAAGGCCGGAGATCATTATGTCAGGCTGATTGGGTTAAAATGGCAGACTTGACATGTTAAAAGGAGGGTGATGCTTGAAATCATTGTTCTTCCATTGTTAACCATGGTGACCTGCAAAGAAACGCATGCAGCCATCATTGCGTTGTATAAAAATGGCTTCACAGGCAAGGATATTGTGGCTACTAAGATTGCACCTCAATCAACAATTTATAGGATCATCAAGAACTTCAAGGAAAGAGGTTCAATTCTTGTTAAGAAGGCTTCAGGGCGTCCAAGAAAGTCCAGCAAGCGCCAGGATCGTCTCCTAAAGAGGATTCAGCTGCGGGATCGGAGTGCCACCAGTGCAGAGCTTGCTCAGGAATAGCAGTAGGCAGGTGTGAGCGCATCTGCACGCACAGTGAGGCGAAGACTTTTGGAAGATGGCCTGGTGTCAAGAAGGGCAGCAAAGAAGCCACTTCTCTCCAAAAAAAAACATCAGGGACAGATTGATCTTCTGCAGAAAGTATGGTGAATGGACTGCTGAGGACTGGGGCAAAGTCATATTCTCCGATGAAGCCTCTTTCCGATTGTTTGGAGCATCTGGAATAAGGCTTGTCCGGAGAAGAAAAGGTGAGCGCTACCATCAGTCCTGTGTCATGCCAACAGTAAAGTATCCTGAGACCATTCATGTGTGGGGTTGCTTCTCATCCAAGGGAGTGGGCTCACTCACAATTTTGCCCCTAAAACACAGCCATGAATAAAGAATGGTACCAAAACACCCTCCAACAGCAACTTCTTCCAACTATCCAACAACAGTTTGGTGAAGAACAATGCATTTTCCTTCACGATGGAGCACCGTGCCATAAGGTAAAAGTGATAACTAAGTGGCTCGGGGACCAAAACATTGACATTTTGGGTCCATGGCCTGAAAACTCCCCAGATCTTAATCCCATTGATAACTTGTTGTCAATCCTCAAGAGGCGGGTGGACAAACAAAAACCCACTAATTCTGACAAACTCCAAGAAGTGATTATGAAAGAATGTATTGCTATCAGTCAGGAATTGGCCGAGAAGTTGATTGAGAGCATGCCCAGTCGAATTGCAGAGGTCCTGAAAAAGAAGGGCCAACACTGTAAATACTGACTCTTTGCATAAATGTCATGTAATTGTCGATAAAAGCCTTTGAAACGTATGAAGTGCGTATAATTATATTTCACTACATCACAGAAACAATTGAAACAAAGATCTAAAAGCAGTTTAGCAGCAAACTTTGTGAAAACTAATATTTGTGTCATTCTCAAAACTTTTGCCCACGACTGTACATTACACGTGTTGAAAAGATATCACAAAATGGTGGTATGCATAAGATGGTGGTTTAACTGTTCAATCTTGTCATTCCACATAAAATGGTGGATATATTTCTCTCTTCAGTATCTGTACTCTCACTTTAAGTTATTTAAGCACTTTATGATCTCTCTGAGAGGTATATCTGAGGTCTAACTAATAGTTGCTGAATTTGGTTGTAATTTGCAATGTGCAGTTAGCAGTAACTATTTGCAGATTGGTTGAGTATGATCTGGTATGGTTGTATGCAATTTGGATTGCAATATGGAATTTAAATGGTTGCACAGGCTGGCTGTGATTGGCGAAGACTCCTGTTGTGAGTGAGGCTGGCTGTGATTGGTCTAGACTCCTGCCCAGCAACAACAGTTTAACTCTATGCTTTCTGTTGTTTCTGCTGTGTCATTGAGCTTACCTCACATCCATATAATAATGAATCTTAAAGGCATATTATCTTTTCTGCTTCTGTGAACACAATATATATAACAGTTATGGAAACGTAGAAGAAAAGCAAAAGCCGGGCGGCACTCACCACTATTGCAATGAAAATCCTTTATTCGCGATGTATCATAAAAGCAGTAGACAGGAGCAGGTGTGCATCAGTACGGACATAGCAGCGGCGACGACCGTTTTGCGCAAGTCTGCACTTTGTCTGGCCTCTGACCTCACTGCGCAAGCATGCGTCAGTGCCTTTTAAACACTGCGTCCAGTTGTCAAGGCGACAACGACGCTCACAGGTTGCTCTTCCTTATTAAAAACACATAGTTGCAAGTATGCAGAGTATACAATAACAGACACAAAGTTGCAAACCTAAATGAAAACACTCAAAACATTCTTGTCATTGAGTCCCAGAGAACCGAGAGCGGCTGCCTTGATGATCCACCTGGCTTCCCTCCTTAGGAGCGCCTTGTGTCTGTCACCCCCGCAGGGCATGACAGGCTCCAGTTCGATACCAGAGAATGTCAAGCAGCGCGGATCACCACCATGCATATTGCAAACATGCTCGATGAGCCTAGTGCAGCATTTCCCGGTCTTCAGTGCGCAGTGAGGTCAGAGGCCAGACGAAGCGCAGACTTGCGCGAAACGGCCGTCGCCGCTGCTATGTCCGTATTGATGCACACCTGCTCCTGTCTACTGCTTTTATGATACATCGCAAATAAAGGATTTTCATTAGAACAGTGGTGAGTGCTGCCCTGCTTTTGCTTTTCTTCTCCGTTTCCATATTTTGGGACTTACATTTTTTGGGGCAGAGCACCACGCTAACTGGTTGTACATCTTGAACAGAGCCGCCTAGCACTGAGCACACTCCCACGCCATATGTAGCAGTGCCGCCCTGCTCTCTACTCTCCTCGTGCATATATAACAGTTATATGACATCCGAACATGAAGTCACTAAATAACTCTGCTTTTGTGTTTAACACACAAACATAGGAACTGTATTAAGGTTATTGGCAGGTCTAGCTGTATAAACATATAAGCTGTATTAGCAACCTAGGACAGGTCTTAGCTGGCCAGCTACACAGTGAGTTCGGTGATGTCATCAGAACTTACGGGCAGGCTTTAGGGCTGCCCTAGCCTGTTTTACAGGCTAGGGCAGCACTAAAGCCTTCCCATTAGTGCTGGTGAGATCACTGGGAATACTGCTAGGCAGAAGCCTCCTCCTAGCAGTGTAAAAATGGAAACAACACAGCCCTTGCCTTGCGCAATACAGCTCAGGGCAAGGGAGAACATTGGAGCATGAAACACTCCGATGCTTCACTCAGAAGGGCTGGTTAGGTGAAGAAGGGGATATGTCCTGGTTCAGCTCTGAATCTGGACAATCCCTGTAACTACTACAAGGCAAACAGAGCACACAGGAAGCAAGGGCAATTAACCCCTGCCTTGCTGAACAGAGAGGGGATACAAACACAGCAGTCTTGTTCACACCACAAGTTTCGTCAGCCAGCACACACAACACAGCAACTAACCCAATCGACATACAATGATAAACCCACAAGTATCTGCGGCCAGTATGCACGAGACAGAGGCGAATGTGCACTGCTACACTGACACATGGTCCTAGATACACACCCACACGTATCCGGCAACCAGCCCACAAAGCATGCACCCACTGTCCATTAAATATCTTAGTCGTGGCTAGTGATGAGCGAAGTATTCAAAAATTCGATTTGGCTGCCTCGCCAAATTTTACAAAAAAAATTCACTTTGTGACAAAATACTTTGTTAGTAGTGGGTGCAATGACCCCATTATAGTACCCTCTGATCGCCACATCTGAGAGCAAAAACACAGTGTATAATAAAAAAGTAATAAAATCAATCACGAGGAAATTTGGCTTCAGGGCGAATTGAATTTTCCTTGAAATTTGGATCGAGTTTGATTCACTCAACACTAGTCATAGCTTCAATACTCAAAGAGTATAACCCACAGTGGTGGACGTCTCGCAGCAGTATTATATATGACTACTACAGTGTTTCGCATTTATAGTATACATGAGGTTGCATGATGCATACAGTTGCAAGAAAAAGTATGTGAACCCTTTGGAATGATATGGATTTATGCACAAATTGGTCATAAAATGTGATCTGATCTTCATCTAAGTCACAACAATAGACAATCACAGTCTGCTTAAACACACAAAAAATTTAATGTTTCCATGTTTTTATTGAACACACCATGTAAACATTCACAGTGCAGGAGGAAAAAGTATGTGAACCCCTAGACTAATGACATCTCCAAGAGCTAATTGGAGTGAGGTGTCAGCCAACTGTAGTCCAATCAATGAGACGAGATTGGAGGTGTTTGTTACAGCTGCCCTGCCCTATAAAAAACACACACCAGTTCTGGGTTTGCTTTTCACAAGAAGCATTGCCTGATGTGAATGATGCCTCGCACAAAAGAGCTCTCAGAAGACCTACGATTAAGAATTGTTGACTTGCATAAAGCTGGAAAGGGTTATAAAAGTATCTCCAAAAGCCTTGCTGTTCATCAGTCCACGGTAAGACAAATTGTCTATAAATGGAAAAAAGTTCAGCACTGCTGCTACTCTCCCTAGGAGTGGCCGTCCTGTAAAGATGACTGCAAGAGCACAGCGCAGACTGCTCAATGAGGTGAAGAAGAATTGTAGAGTGTCAGTTAAAGACTTACAAAAGTCTCTGGCATATGCTAACATCCCTGTTAGCGAATCTACGATACGTAAAACACTAAACAAGAATGGATTTCATGGGAAGATACCACAGAGGAAGCCACTGCTGTCCAAAAAAACCATTGCTGCACGTTTACAGTTTGCACAAGAGCACCTGGATGTTCCACAGCAGTACTGGCAAAATATTCTGTGGACAGATGAAACCAAAGTTGAGTTGTTTGGAAGAAACACACAACACTATGTGTGGAGAAAAAGAGGCACAGCACACCAACATCAAAACCACATCCCAAATGTGAAGTATGGTGCTGGGGGCATAATGGTTTGGGGCTGCTTTGCTGCGTCAGGGCCTGGACGGATTGCTATCATCGAAGGAAAAATGAATTCCCAAGTTTATCAAGACATTTTGCAGGAGAACTTATGGCCATCTGTCCACCAGCTGAAGCTCAACAGAATATGGGTGTTGCAACAGGACAACGACCCAAAGCATAGAAGTAAATCAACAACAGAATGGCTTAAACAGAAGAAAATACGCCTTCTGGAGTGTCCCAGTCAGAGTCCTGACCTCAACCCGATTGAGATGCTGTGGTATGACCTCAAGAAAGCAATTCACACCGGACATCCCAAGAATATTGCTGAACTGAAACAGTTCTGTAAAGAGGAATGGTCAAGAATTTCTCCTGACCGTTGTGCACGTCTGATCTGCAACTACAGGAAACGTTTGGTTGAAGTTATTGCTGCCAAAGGAGGTTTAACCAGTTATTAAATCCAAGGGTTCACATACTTTTTCCACCTGCACTGTGAATGTTTACATGGTGTGTTCAATAAAAACATGGTAATTAATTATTTGTGTGTTATTGTTATTTGTTGCTACTTAGATGAAGATCAGATGACATTTTATGACGAATTTGTGCAGAAATCCATATAATTCCAAAGGGTTCACATACTTTTTCTTGCAACTGTATCTGCATGACACACCTATCACATATCAACCACATTACTGGAGTTTCCACAGTAAATAGTGACTGAACAGCCCACCAGTTCAATGTAGATGGTTTTGCCACCATAACAGTGTCAATGGCAACAACGAGCAATGAGACCTGAACTGAGTAAAGCAATAAAAAGCAAACCTTATCCTGTAAGAGAAAACATTGACATTTTCAACCGCCTTAAGGCTCATGCACACGATCGTATTTTCTTTCCGTGTCTGTTCTGTTTTTTTTGCGGACTGTATGCAGAACCATTCATTTCAATGGGTCCGCAAAAAGCAAAGAAGTTACTCAGTGTGCATTCCGTTTCCGTATGTTCGCTTGTCAGTTACACAAAAAAATTAAATGTCCGATTATGGTCTGCGTTACGGACAAGGATAGGACTATTCTATGAGGGGCCAGCTTCTCCATTCCGCAAAATACGGAATGCACACGGACGTCATCTGTATTTTTTGCGGATCAGTTTTTTTTGCGGACCACAAAATACCTACGGCCGTGTGCATGAGCTCTTATTGAGGGATGCAGCACCATTTAGACTACAGGGGGCACTTTGTTTGATCCCGACAGCCAGCAAAGATGCTAATTTAAAGGGGGCCTGTCTGGTGAGTGTTTTTTTTTTTATGTATGTATAGGGCTCCAGAACAAATAACTGCCTTCCACATACGGCAGTTGCACTTTAGTTTTATGTATCGTTAACTTCATCTCCCCTGAAATGAGAGGTTAACTCGGTACAGCCTCTCCCATCCTCATGATGAAGCCTTGTTTGTGGCAGAGTTTTTTTGAGACAAACAATAAAACCTAATTCTCTCTCCAAGGTATTGGAGTTTATAAGGAGAGCAGCAGACAGAATAATGAAAGTGCCCATGTGTTCTAATGGGATTTCATTTACTACAAGCAGAAGAAACCCTCATCGCTCCAAATAAATGCGCCGAACACAAATTGCTAAAATATTTCTCTACCCATTTTTTATTGTCTGCCTCCCTCAAGCTGTTGTCTTAGAGAATCCTTACAGCAAACCTTTTCTCCTCGTACATAAACAAGGAAAATAACTGAAAAAAAACATAATTTCCCTCCATCAGTCAGTTCTGTCTCTTCGTGGAGATTCCATATAGAGACAAACATCTCCTAAAAGTGTAAGTAAACAGTAAATTGGCAAATGGCTTAGTGAAAGTGATACAACAGGGGCGCCATGGAAAATATATTGCAAAATGATAAATCTACCTATCTGTATGAGGACTCTGGATCATGGTCTTATACACTGGCAACCTTGTTTACATGTTTTTGGGGAAGTGTTATGTTTTTTTTCTTTGATATCTATCTATCTATCTATCTAACAGGAAAAATTCCACGGCACATCCAAGGCGTAAAATAAGATCAACTTTTATTCACCAGACAGCGACGTTTCGAACCTCCTCCTGGGATCTTTCTCAAGCAGTGACAAACTTACTAGTGCTCAGTGCATATTTATACAGCTTAACATCATTATTCAATCAAGTTCTGATTTATATCAATCAACAAAAAATCATAGTCTATCTATCTATCTATCTATCTATCTATCTATGTCTATCATCAATCTGTCTCTCCATCATATAACTTTCTAAATATCTATCTACCGTTGGAAGACAAAAGTAGGCGAACCCTTTGGAATCGTTTGGATTTCTGCTCTGATTACTAATAAAATGAGGTTCAGTTTTAGTTAGTGGCGCCGCCACTATTGACAAAGTGCGTGTCATGTGGTGTCCGAAACATCGCACTGACTGAAGTGAATAAGCCTTAAAGGATATGTACATCTTAGGGGACATTTATTGTTATTATTGCATTGTGCTCATTTTGAGCTAAAAATATTTCTTCCAATTAGTCTTTATTAAATATTTTGTGCAGGTTTGGGTTTATCTAGTAGAAGGATCTGAATTTTCTCTCTGTTCCGTTTGGCAGCTCAGCTGATGGGCTCCTTATCTCTGATCTCTGAACTTATGAACACTCATTATAGCTCAGTTGTAGGGATGAGCGGACCCATGGATGTTCGGGTTCGCTGGGTTAGGCTGAACTCGAACCCCATTGAAGTCAATTTGGACCTGAACTTTGGTGCACTAAAATGGCTGTAAAATAGTCGTAGTTAGAACTGTGCTCTTTCGCGATTCGCCGAACATGCGAACATATGGCAATGTTCACATGCGCCATATTCTTTTGCATTGCGCAGAACTTTGACCCATGACACATCCATCAGGTGGGACAGGACAGCCAATTGAGACGTTTCAGCACATGAACAAACCCCCACCCTATAACAGAACCCAATCATGCAGCCATTTTAAATTCTGTGTTTTGCCAGTATAGGGAGAGTTTTCTGTGCGGAGCAGGAACAGACTGTTAGGGACACCAAACACTAGCTAATAGGGCCACAAAAGTCCTTTTAAGAACTAGTATAGGTGTGCTACTGAGAGGTGTGATATACTGAGGGGTGTGATATACTTATAATATACTTTCTAACATAGAAAGTACACTGCTCAAAAAAATAAAGGGAACACAAAAATAACACATCCTAGATCTGAATTAATTAAATATTCTTCTGAAATACTTTGTTCTTTACATAGTTGAATGTGCTGACAACAAAATCACACAAAAATAAAAAAATGGAAATCAAATTTTTCAACCCATGGAGGTCTGGATTTTGAGTCACCCTCAAAATTAAAGTGGAAAAACACACTACAGGCTGATCCAACTTTGATGTAATGTCCTTAAAACAAGTCAAAATGAAGCTCAGTAGTGTGTGTGGCCTCCACGTGCCTGTATGACCTCCCTACAACGCCTGTGCATGCTCCTGATGAGGTGGCGGATGGTCTCCTGAGGGATCTCTTCCCAGACCTGGACTAAAGCATCTGCCAACTCCTGGACAGTCTGTGGTGCAACGTGGCGTTGGTGGATAGAGCGAGACATGATGTCCCAGATGTGCTCAATTGGATTCAGGTCTGGGGAACGGGCGGGCCAGTCCATAGCATCAATGCCTTCGTCTTGCAGGAACTGCTGACACACTCCAGCCACATGAGGTCTAGAATTGTCTTGCATTAGGAGGAACCCAGGGCCAACAGCACCAGCATATGGTCTCACAAGGGGTCTGAGGATCTCATCTTGGTACCTAATGGCAGTCAGGCTACCTCTGGCGAGCACATGGAGGGCTGTGCGGCCCTCCAAAGAAATGCCACCCAACACCATTACTGACCCAATGCCAAACCGGTCATGCTGGAGGATGTTGCAGGCAGCAGAACGTTCTCCACGGCGTTTCAAGACTCTGTCACGTCTGTCGCATGTGCTCAGTGTGAACCTGCTTTCATCTGTGAAGAGCACAGGGCGCCAATGGCGAATTTGCCAATCTTGGTGTTCTCTGGCAAATGTCAAACGTCCTGCACGGTGTTGGGCTTCAAGCTCAACCCCCACCTGTGGATGTCCGGCCCTCATATCACCCTCATGGAGTCCGTTTCTGACCGTTTGAGCAGACACATGCACATTTGTGGCCTGCTGGAGGTCATTTTGCAGGGCTCTGGCAGTGCTCCTCCTGTTCCTCCTTGCACAAAGGCGGAGGTAGCGGTCCTGCTGCTGGGTTGTTGCCCTCCTACGGCCTCATCCACGTCTCCCGATGTACTGGCCTGTCTCTTGGTAGCGCCTCCATGCTCTGGACACTACGCTGACAGACACAGCAAACCTTCCTTGCCACAGCTCGCATTGATGTGCCATCCTGGATAAGCTGCACTACCTGAGCCACATGTGTGGGTTGTAGACTCCGTCTCATGCTACCACTAGAGTGAAAGCACCGCCAGCATTCAAAAGTGACCAAAACATCAGCCAGGAAGCATAGGAACTGAGAAGTGGTCTGTGATCACCACCTGCAGAACCACTCCTTTATTGGGGGTGTCTTGCTAATTGCCTATAATTTCCACCTGTTGTCTATCCCATTTGCACAACAGCATGTGAAATTGATTGTCACTCAGTGTTGCTTCCTAAGTGGACAGTTTGATTTCACAGAATTGTGATTGACTTGGAGTTACATTGTGTTGTTTAAGTGTTCCCTTTAATTTTTTGAGCAGTGTATATTATGGTGCATTTGTATTGTGCAGCAGTTGTGTGCGGTTCTGCTGCGATACTGCAGCTAGATAGAGGGACAAATGCTATTGGAATAACAAATTTCAACTGGTGTGATATACCTGTTGCCCCAAAAATAACTTATTGAGGGGTGTGATACACATATTATATACTTTCTAACATGGAAAGTATATTATAGTGCATTTGTATTGTGCAGCAGTTGTGTGCGGTTCTGCTGCGATACCGCAGGTATATAGAGGGACAAGCATTATTGGAACAACTATTTGCAATGAGTGTGATATACTTGTTGCCCCCCCAAAAAATTATTGAGGGGTGTGATATACCTGCTTCCACAAAATATTGATTAAGGGGTGCAATATACCTGCTTCCACCAAATATTGATTGAGGCCTGTGATACACCAGCTTCCACAAAATACTGATTGAGGGGTGCGATATACCTGCTTCTACAAAATACTGATTAAGGAGTTCTATATACCTGCTTCCACAAAATACTGATTGAGAGTTGCAATATACCTGCTTCCCCTAAATATTGATTGAGGCCTGCGATACACTGGCTTCCACAAAATACTGATTGAGGGCTGCTTCCACCAAATATTGATTGAGGCCTGTGATACACCGGCTTCCACAAAATACTGATTGAGGGGTGCGATATACCTGCTTCCACCAAATATTGATTCAGGTGTTCTATATTCCTGTTTCCACAAAATACTGATTAAGGGGTGCAATATACCTGCTTCTACAAAATACTGATTTAGGGGTTCTATATACCTGCTTCCACAAAATACTAATTGAGGGATGCAACATACCGGCATCCACCAAATACTGATTGAGGCCTGCGATATACCTGCTTCCACAAATACAGCTCTTCTCTAGGGACTTTGGCACAGGGTCATTTTAAAAATGACAGGCAGAGGAAGAGGCAGGCCATTCCGCAGGGGTAGTAGGGGTCGGGCAGGTGCACCAGGCCAGAGCCTAAGTGGGAAGTTGGAGAAGGTGCGTGCAATTAAGTCAAAAGACGCACCAGAGTTGGTTGAGTGGCTTACTCAACCTTCCGCTTCTGCACCCTCCTCAACCTCTGTATCTGCACCCTCCTCAATCTCTGCTGTGTGCACCCCCAAAGACACCACCTCCACCACCACGATACCCCCTCCACTCGAGTCAGAGGAATTAATTTCTCATCCATTCCCAGACCTTACCGATAGTGATGGACGAACATCGGCTGGGACAATTCGCGAACGCGATCAAATGTGCGCAAACCGCAAGTTCGCGGCCGGCCCCATTTACTTTAATGGCAGGCGAACCTGAAAAACCTTCAAGCGATATTTTCAGCCACAAAATACTTACTAGAAGTGCACAAATAGTTCCACCACATGGACAGTGACATACTAGAGGGGGATCAATGACAAAAATTCCCACGAAAAATATGTATTTAAATCATGGGCCATTTTTATGCGTCTTAAAGGGAAATTCTCAAAAATGTGCCCTGCTGGAGCCTTGAAAATTTTTATTTTAGGCTGTGACAAACTGCCATTTGCCACTGGGCATTGTAGAGGACTTATGGCTAGCCTCCTACGACTATGGCCCCGGGACATGTTGCCCTTCAGGAACAGTGACAGAACTGTGCCGCATGTCTGGACTGTTGGTGGGACCGAACGCGGTCAGCGGTGTATGCTGGGGATTCTGTGGAGCTGGAATCGGATGCGCGGATACACGAATGCCGCTGACCCTTACCTTCTGCCATACTGAACTTTCAGCTCCAGAGACTAAGTCCCGTTCGAAGATGGGACTTAGTCGTTTTTCTGCATGGAATTGACCGACCGCACAGCCCAAATCTATGGAACTGTTTTGGGCAGGAAATTGTGCTTGCGGTCGGTCATAAAGGACTTCCACTAAACTTTTGATCCTCTGGAGGGATTTGTGTGATTTTTGGAAGTGTTTATGTTTGATGTATGCAGAGTTTAAATATGTCATTTTTATGGAGATGGAATGTATGGTTTTAAAGTTACAGTGTATGTTTAAAAACTGTATTTTTACTGTCTGTGATAGTTATGTTAATCCATAATTATATCACAGACAGAAAGGAGGATTTTGTGTATTCGGGTGGGGATTCCTGTCCTGTTGTCTCTCTGTGTGTATTGGCGATGTCCTTTGTCCTGAGAGATAATTGAATTACTTCTCGGTTGTCTCCAGGACAGAGGATATTGTGTATTCGTCTGTCTGTGGTGATTGCATCAACCCAGTGTGAGGTAATTCTATCACGGACAGAGGGGAGGATTTTGTGGGGATGTGTTGTAATATATTGATTGGTTGTATTTCAAACCCCTGTGGGCAGTACTATGTTTATGGTTTGTGAATAAAAGAGGCTGTACGTGAAGTACAGTGAGTTCATGTTTTTCTAACCCTTCAAAACGCAGCCTTGTCTCGTTATTGGAGGGAATTGCTGTGTCACGCTGGGGATTGCTATGCTCTGCATATTCCCTGGAGGAGAGATCTTTCCCACACGGTCCTGAATGCTGGAGGTTCATTCAGGGTGGAAGGAAGACGGCGCGGCTCCAGTTAAGCTACGGCGGTTCTGGAGTCTGCGGTGCTTGTGGTGTCCAGTGCGGTGCTTGTGGTCCTCGGCGCAAGCTAGGAAGCGTCCATTAACGGAAGCGGATCCGTTACATAGGCCATGGGAGTACGGGCCCGAAAAATGAGGCATTCGCCTGACATAAAAGAAATTGTGATTATGGGGCTCGAGGTACATTATGCGGTCACTGAATAACAATTTTACCGTAGCCCACTGGAGTACAGGCTCCAAACATTATGCATTCACCGTACAGAGATCAAGTGATTATGTGGCTGGAGGTATATTAGATGGTCATTGGATATCAATTTTACTGCAGGCCAGTGGAGTACAGCCCCAAACATTAGGCATTTACCGTACAGAAAAGATCAAGTGATTATGTGGCTGGAGGTATATTAGACGGCCATTGGATATCAATTTTACTGCAGGCCAGTGAAGTACAGGCCCCAAACATTAGACATTCACCGAACAGAAAAGATCAAGTGATTATGTGGCTGGAGGTATATCAGACGATCATTAGATATCAATTTTACTGCAGGCCAGTGGAGTACAGGCCCCAAACATTAGGCATTCACCGGATAGAAAAGATCAAGTGATTATGTGGCTGGAGGTATATTAGACGGTCATTGGATAACAATTTTACTGCATGCCAGTGGAGTACAGGGCCCGAACATTAGGCATTCACCGTACAGGAAAGAACAAGTGATTATGTGGCTGGTGGTACATTAGGCGGTCACCGTATAACAATTTTACTGTTGGCCATTTAGATTACAGGCCCCAAAAATTATGCATTCATCGTACAGAAAAGAACAAGCGATTATGTGGCTGGAGGTATATTAGATGGTCAATGGATATCAATTTTACTGCAGGCTAGTGGAGTACAGTCCCCAAACATTAGGCATTTACTGGACAGAAAACATCAAGTGATTATGTGGCTGGAGGTTTATTAGACGGTCATTGGATGTCAATTTTACTGCAGGCCAGTACAAATACATGTCAAATACATATGTTTAAAATAACTAAAAATATAAAATTGGATTAAAAACATGGCTAACAAAGTCCCCCCTCTTGAATAAACCCCAAAGGATAATAGCCTCACGGAAAAAGTCAGCAACTACGTTGATGTGATTATGCGCCCTTTTGTGTAGAGTTTGCCTTCATGCGTAAGAGACTCAATGGATGTGCTGAGGCGTTTGAATGATGTGACAGCGATAGCGGCACACTCCTTGCCAGTTTGGATGTGGAAGCCCTCTACAGCTCAATCCCACAGGAGAGAGGATGTGAGGCTGTGAGGGCATTCCTGGCAGAAAGAGTAGCCCATCTGGCTTCACACAACGAGTTTGTCATCAAGTTGCTGACTTTTGTCCTGAAGAATAACATATTCCTATTTGATAGACAGGTCTTCCACCAGCTCAGGGGGATGACGAAGCAAGCGAAGGCGAAATCCGGGTCGGGCATGCGATTCTGAGCATCATTTTATATTTTTATATGCATGATACTTTTTTTTATCTATGTGAGTATAATAAAACAAATTGTTTAATAAAGTGTTGCGGTACCTCACTATGTTCAGTCCTCTAATTTAACATCCAGGAGGTGAGAGATCTGAATTTGAAGGGAACCTCAAATCCAGTGATCGAGTGCATCTAAAGATACCATCCACCTACCTTATTTATCCATGCTCCTATGAAAAGAGTTTGAGCTGCGCGGTCTTTTTTTGGACAAAGGACTGAGTGTGAATTGGAACCTACTTCACTATAGACCTGCTGCGCTCTAAGGGACTTTGTGGTTTGAGACAAATTTTATATACAATTTTTTTATATTTGTTTTAGGATTTTTTAACACCACAATGTAACTGACTGTATCAGATTTCAAGAAATTGAGCATGTCAGAGCATCTGTGCGAGGTGGCAATGTGGACAATCTCCTCCTTCGCAAAGAGGCTCAATGGACTTTCAAGTTACAGACTGTGAAACCACGTGGAATGAATGATTTTATCTCATTTGCTAGTTTCATTCTGTGATATCATCCTGTATATGTATTAATATGCCAATACTATCTCTAATGACTGATGACACTATGGCAGGGATGGCCAACCTGAGGCTCTCCAGATGTTGCAAAACTACAACTCCCAGCATGCCCAGACTGCCAACAGCTATCAGCCTACAGCAGGGCATGGTGGGAATTGTAGTTTTACAACAGCTGGAGAGCCGCAGGTTGGCCATGCCTGCACTATGGCTTATAAGTGTATAGCCATGATGTAGACTTGTTTCCCAAAGTTGGTGAAGTTTTTTACATAACTGCTGTTTCTGTTTTTGCATATACAGGGAGTGCAGAATTATTAGACAAGTTGTATTTTTGAGGATTAATTTTATTATTGAACAACAACCATGTTCTCAATGAACCCAAAAAACTCATTAATATCAAAGCTGAATATTTTTGGAAGTAGTTTTTAGTTTGTTTTTAGTTTTAGCTATTTTAGGGGGATATCTGTGTGTGCAGGTGACTATTACTGTGCATAAATATTAGGCAACTTAACAAAAAACAAATATATACCCATTTCAATTATTTATTTTTACCAGTGAAAGCAATATAACATCTCAACATTCACAAATATACATTTCTGACATTCAAAAACAAAACAAAAACAAATCAGTGACCAATATAGCCACCTTTCTTTGCAAGGACACTCAAAAGCCTGCCATCCATGGATTCTGTCAGTGTTTTGATCTGTTCACCATCAACATTGCGTGCAGCAGCAACCACAAGCCTCCCAGACACTGTTCAGAGAGGTGTACTGTTTTCCCTCCTTGTAAATCTCACATTTGATGATGGACCACAGGTTCTCAATGGGGTTCAGATCAGGTGAACAAGGAGGCCATGTCATTAGATTTTCTTCTTTTATACCCTTTCTTGCCAGCCACGCTGTGGAGTACTTGGACGCGTGTGATGGAGCATTGTCCTGCATGAAAATCATGTTTTTCTTGAAGGATGCAGACTTATTCCTGTACCACTGCTTGAAGAAGGTGTCTTCCAGAAACTGGCAGTAGGACTGGGAGTTGAGCTTGACTCCATCCTCAACCCGAAAAGGCCCCACAAGCTCATCTTTGATGATACCAGCCCAAACCAGTACTCCACCTCCACCTTGCTGGCGTCTGAGTTGGACTGGAGCTCTCTGCCCTTTACCAATCCAGCCACGGGCCCATCCATCTGGCCCATCAAGACTCACTCTCATTTCATCAGTCCATAAAACCTTAGAAAAATCAGTCTTGAGATATTTCTTGGCCCAGTCTTGACGTTTCAGCTTGTGTGTCTTGTTCAGTGGTGGTCGTCTTTCAGCCTTTCTTACCTTGGCCATGTCTCTGAGTATTGCACACCTTGTGCTTTTGGGCACTCCAGTGATGTTGCAGCTCTGAAATATGGCCAAACTGGTGGCAAGTGGCATCTTGGCAGCTGCACGCTTGACTTTTCTCAGTTCATGGGCAGTTATTTTGCGCCTTGGTTTTTCCACACGCTTCTTGCGACCCTGTTGACTATTTTGAATGAAACGCTTGATTGTTCGATGATCACGCTTCAGAAGCTTTGCAATTTTAAGAGTGCTGCATCCCTCTGCAAGATATCTCACTATTTTTGACTTTTCTGAGCCTGTCAAGTCCTTCTTTTGACCCATTTTGCCAAAGGAAAGGAAGTTGCCTAATAATTATGCACACCTAATATAGGGTGTTGATGTCATTAGACCACACCCCTTCTCATTACAGAGATGCACATCACCTAATATGCTTAATTGGTAGTAGGCTTTCGAGCCTATACAGCTTGGAGTAAGACAACATGCATAAAGAGGATGATGTGGTCAAAATACACATTTGCCTAATAATTCTGCACGCAGTGTAATCTATATGGCCCGTATCTGTTATTGATGCCATATAGATATTACGTCACACTATGTTTTTTTTTATCTAAGTGTGTATACCTTTGGGAATCATTCACACACACCTGTTGCAGCGATTTTGCTGGTCTAGTATTTCCTAATAGGGTCCCCTGCTAATGTATCTGATGAGCATCGCTATGTCCGGTATTAATTGGAACCGTCTATTTACTACTTACTTTCCCCCTATGCCTCTGATGTTACTGTATAGTGGAAGGGCAGGGGCGCTCTGGTGTTCAGCGATGCCCTTGATCCATTGGCTCCCGCGTGATGCTGTCAAGTGATTATGTGGCTGGAGGTAGAGTACAGACCAAAAGCTTGGACACACCTTCTCATTCAAAGAATTTTCTTTATTTTCATGACTATGAAGGCATCAAAACTATGAATTAACACATGTGGAATTATATACATAACAAACAAGTGTGAAACAACTGAAAATATGTCATATTCTAGGTTCTTCAAAGTAGCCACCTTTTGCTTTGAATACTGCTTTGCACACTCTTGGAATTCTCTTGATGAGCTTCAAGAGGTAGTCCCCTGAAATGGTTTTCACTTCACAGGTGTGCCCTGTCAGGTTTATTAAGTGGGATTTCTTGCCTTATAAATGGGGTTGGGACCATCAGTTGCGTTGAGGAGAAGTCAGGTGGATACACAGCTGATAGTCCTACTGAATAGACTGTTAGAATTTGTATTATGGCAAGAAAAAAGCAGCTAAGTAAAGAAAAACGAGTGGCCATCATTACTTTAAGAAATGAAGGTCAGTCAGTCACCCGAAAAATTGGGAAAACTTTGAAAGTAAGGGCTATTTGACCATGAAGGAGAGTGATGGGGTGCTGCGCCAGATGACCTGGCCTCCACAGTCACCGGACCTGAACCCAATCGAGATGGTTTGGTGTGAGCTGGACTGCAGAGTGAAGGCAAAAGGGCCAACAAGTGCTAAGCATCTCTGGGAACTCCTTCAAGACTGTTGGAAGACCATTTCAGGTGACTACCTCTTGAAGCTCATCAAGAGAATGCCAAGAGTGTGCAAAGCAGTAATCAAAGCAAAAGGTGGCTACTTTGAAGAACCTAGAATATGACATATTTTCAGTTGTTTCACGCTTGTTTGTTATGTATATAATTCCACATGTGTTAATTCATAGTTTTGATGCCTTCATAGTCATGAAAATAAAGAAAACTCTTTGAATGAGAAGGTGTGTCCAAACTTTTGGTCTGTACTGTACGTAAAAATAAAAAATTATAATCTTGATCCAGGAGGACGAGGTCCATATGGAGTAGTAGGAGGTTGAGGAGGCAGTGGATGTGGCGGTGTAGGTGGAAGAGGCGGTGGAGGAGGAGGAGGTAGCCTACACAGTTTTTTTGTTTTAAATAAAAAAAAATTTAATTAGGGTACACCCCAAAACATTGGGAAATATAACCTGTGATAACCCCTTCCAGCCGTGCTAAACAAACGTTCAGACAATACACTGACTGTAGGGCAGGCCAGCACCTCCAAGGCGTAAAGGGCATGCACAGGCCATGTGCCCAATTTGGAGACCCAGAAGTTGAAGGGGGCAGACCCATCAGTCAGTACGTGTAGGCGTGTGCACACATACTGCCCTACCATGTCGCACGTCCCCGTGATGTCCACGATCCAATTGGATATCTGCTCTATCTACTTTCAATGTTCTTTTCCGCGCCTACCATGTTGATCACGTTTAGCGGTGAATCAAGGTTCCACGCCGGAGAGGGAGCCTGAGAAAGGGATAGCACATCCAAGGGAGATTAATGGATGAAATTGAATTGTGATCGAGCAGAAATGTGGGAGAAGCTATTAAAACGGAAGAATCGAAGGAAAGGAGGGGGGGGCGCGGCAATTACCCACTCCCAAATCGGGGAGGTAGTGTCGGTAAATAACAATACAGGACTTTTAAGATGCCCTGTTATTGGAATGATTAATAAAAAATTATAGGGAATGTCACTGGGGTATTTTGTATTTGGAAGAGTTAGACAGGAGAGGCCCTGCTGCCGCTTTGTTGACTCTAGATAACTTCTGCTTGATCGCACGTCCCCGTGATGTCCACAATCCATTTGGATATCTTCTCTATCAACTTTTGATGTTCTTTTCTGAGCCTACCATGTTGATAACGGTTATCGGAGAATTAGGGTTCCACGCCGGAGAGGGAGAGTGAGAAAAAGATACCACATCCAAGGGAGGTCAATGGATGAAATTAAATGTTGATCGAGCTGAAAAGTTGGACAAATTATTGAAGCCGAAGCTTACAAGTAAAGGAGGTGGCGCTCGTCAATTAAAGAAGAGTTTTTGAAATTTAATTCCCTGTCACCTATGCAGAGCACGGGTTTGTATATGGCAAAATTGGTAAACTGTCACCTGACTATGTAACAGATGATTTTTTTTATTTATTTATGTCCCTGTCACCTATGCAGAGCAGGGGTTTAATCATGGCAAAAATGGTCAAATGTCACCCAAGAATGTAACAGACAAATTAGTGAAATGTGTTTACCTGTCCACTAGGTATATCAGGGGTATATTACAGCCAAAGATTGGTTAATTTCACCCGAGTATGTAACAGACAAATTAGTGATTTTTTTTTACCTGTCTACTAGGTATAGCAGGGGTATATCACAGCCAAAAATTGGTGAATTTCACTAGAATATGTAACAGACAAATTAGTGAAATGTTTTTACTTGTCTACTAGGTACAGCAGGGGTATATAAGACCCAAAAATTGGTGAATTTCACCTGAGTATGTAACAGACAAATTAGTGAAATTTTTTTACCTGTCCACTAGGTAGAACAGGGGTATATCACAGCCAAAAATTGGTGAATTTCACCCAAAAATGTAACAGACAAATAAGTAAAATTTGTTTACCTGTCTACTAGGTATAGCAGGGGTATATCACAGCCATAAATTGGTGAATTTTACCCGAATATGTAACAGACAAATTAGTGAAATGTTTTTACTTGTCTACTAGGTACAGCAGGGGTATATCACACTCAAAAATTTGTGAATTTAACCCCAGTATGTAACAGACAAATTTGTGATTTTTTTTACCTGTCTACTAGGTAGAACAGGGGTATATCACACCCAAAAATTGGGGAATTTCACCAGAAAAAGTAACAGACAAATGAGTGATTTTTTTTCCCCCTGTCTACTAGGTAGAACAGAGGTATATCACACCCAAAAATTGGTGAATTTCACCAGAAAATGTAACAGACAAATGAGTGAATTTTTTTACCTGTCTACTAGGTAGATCAGGGGTATATCACACCCAAAAATTGGTGAATTTCACCCAAATATGTAACAGACAAATTAGTGAAATTTTTTTACCTGTCCACTAGGTAGAACAGGGGTATATCACAGCCAAAAATTTGTGAATTTCACCCAAGAATGTAACAGACAAATAAGTGAAATTTGTTTACCTGTCTACTAGGTATAGCAGGGGTATATCACAGCCATAAATTGGTGAATTTTACCCGAATATGTAACAGAAAAATTAGTGAAATGTTTTTACTTGTCTACTAGGTACAGCAGGGGTATATCACACTCAAAAATTGGTGAATTTCACCCGAGTATGTAACAGACAAATTAGTGATTTTTTTACCTGTCTACTAGGTAGAACAGGGGTATATCACACCCAAAAATTTGTGAATTTCACCAGAAAATGTAACAGACAATTAAATGATTTTTTTCCCCTGTCTACTAGGTAGAACAGGGGTATATCACACCCAAAAATTGGTGAATTTCACCCAAATATGTAACAGACAAATTAGTGATTTTTTTTACCTGTCTACTAGGTAGAACAGGGGTATATCACACCTAAAAATTGGTGAATTTCACCAGAAAATGTAACAGACAAATGAGTGATTTTTTCCCCCCTGTCTACTAGGTAGAGCAGGGGTATATCACACCCAGAAATTTGTGAATTTTACCTGAATTCGTAATAGACAAATTAGTGAAATGACATAAAATAAAATGCAAACAAATTAAAAAAAATAAACTTGATTTATGAGGTGCATATGGAGTGGGAGTTTGAGGAGGCGGTGGACGTAGCGGTGTAGGTGGAAGCAGCGGTGGAGGAGGACGAGGTAGCCAACACTGGTTTTTGGTTTTAATTTTTTTTAATTTTTTAATTTTTATTTATTTTTTAGGGTACACTCTAAAAGAGTGTGAAATATCCAAAATACAACAATGAGCAATTGCGCTGTAGTATAACAATGGCTGGGTAAGGCCGGCATAAATGTCTATTCTGCACAAGGTACGGACAAGTCCTGTGGGATCCATATCTGATTCATTTTAATGAACGTGAGCTTGTCCACATTGGCTGTCGACAGGCGGCTGCGCTTGTCTGTGATAACACACACTGCCATGCTTTACATACTTTCAGATAATACACTGGCTGCAGGGCAGGCCAGCACCTCCAAGGCATAAAGGGCAAGCTCAAGCCATGTGCCCAATTTGGAGACCCAGAAGTTGAAGCGCGCAGACCCATCATTCAGTACGTGTAGGCGTGTGCACACATACTGCTCCACCATGTTGGTGAAATGCCTCCTGCTAAGATGTTCCATATCAGCTGATGGTGCTGGTTGTTGTGGAGTGCCGACAAAGCTTTTCGACATTTCGGCCATGCTAACCCTGCCTTTTGAGGTGCTGGTGGTGCCCCAGCTGCGTTGGCGACCTCTTCCTCCTCCTCTGCCTTCGCCTTGTGCTTCCACTGTGCCCTCGCTGTCAGGTGGAAATGCCACCAGCAGCGCGTCTACCAGCGTGCGCTTGTACTCGCGCATCTTACGATCACGCTCCAGTGACAGAATTAAGGACGGTACATTGTCCTTGTAACGTGGATCCAGCAGCATGGCCACCCAGTAATCAGCACAAGTTAAAATGTGGGCAACTCGGTGGTCATTGCGGAGACACTGCAGCATGTAATCGCTCATGTGTGCCAGGCTGCCCAGAGGCAACGAAAAGCTGTCCTCTGTGGGAGGTGTATCGTCTGTGTCCTCTGTATTCCCCCAGCCATGCACCAGTGATGGCCCTGAGCTGGTTTGGGTGCCACCCTGCTGTGAACACGGTTCCTCCTCCTCCATCTCCTCCTCTTCATCCTCCACCTCGTCATCCTCCAGAACTGTGCCCTGGCTGGACAATTGTGTACCTGGCGTTTGTGGGTGCAGGAACCCACCCTCGGAGCCACTTGTGAATGACTGGCCGGAAACCCTATTAAATGATCCCTCCTCCTCCTCCGGTGCCACATCCTCTTCCATCATCGCCAGAAGCATTTTTTCAAAGAGGCATAGAAGTGGGATAGTAACGCTGAGAACAGCGTTATCGGCACTGTACTCGAAACAGTGCAACAAGGAACACAGGTCTCGAATGGAGACCCAGTCATTGGTGGTGAAGTGGTGCTTTTCCACAGAGCGACTCACCCGTGCGTGCTGCAGCTGAAACTCCACTATCGCCTGCTGCTGCTCGCACAGTCTGGCCAGCATGTGCAAGGGGGAGTTCCACGTTGTGGGCACATCGCTTATGAGGCTGTGTGCGGGAAGGCCGAAGTTACGCTGCAGCGCTGACAGGCGAGCAGCAGCAGGGTGAGAACACCGAAAGCAAGCAAGCACAGACGGCACTTTATGCAGCAGCTCTGACATATCAGAGTAATTTTAAGGAACCTCTGTACCACCAAATTTAGCACATGCGTCAAACCGGCTAGTCCCAGAGCTGCTACGAGATTTCGCCCATTATCTCACACCACCAGGCCGGGCTTGAGGCTCACTGGCACCAACCACTCATCGGTCTGTTCTTCAAGGCCCATCTACAGATCCTGCGCGGTGTGGGTTTTGACTCCCAAACAGATAAGTTTTAAAACTGCCTGCTGTCGTTTACCCCTGGCTGTGCTGAAGTTGGTGGTGAAGGTGTTATGCTGACCGGATGAGGAGCCGGTAGAGGATGAGGAAGCGGAGTAAGAGGAGGACGCAACAAGAGGCAAACTGAAGCGCCCTGCAATCCTCTGTGGTGGAAAAACATGCACCAAACTGCTATCCGCCTCAGGCCCAGCCGCCACTGCATTTACCCAGTGTGCTGTTATGGAGATATAACGTCCCTGACTGTGCTTACTGGTCCAAATATCCGTAGTTAAGTGGACCTTGCCACAGATGGCGTTGCGCAGTGAACACCTGATTTTGTCCCTCACTTGGTTGTGCAGGGAAGGGATGGCACGCCTGGAAAAGTAGTGGCGGCTGGTCATGACGTACTGTGGGACAGCCACCGCCATAAGGCTTTTAAAACTCTCCGTCTCCACCAGACGGAATGACAGCATTTCAAATCCCAGTAATTTTGAAACGCTGGCATTCAGGGCCAGGGATCGTAGGTGGGTAGGGGGCTACTTCCTCTTCTGCTCCAGTGTTTGGGAGATGGAGAGCTGAACGCTTCCGTGGGACATTGTGGAGATGCTTGGTGACCAAGGTGGTGGTGTTGCTGGCAGATCCTCTGTTTGCGGGGTGGCAGGTGGCACTGTCATTTCAGAGGTGGATGAAGAGGCCGAGACTGCAGCAGAAGAGGAAGCAGGAGGACCCAGAGACCTTTCTTGGTTTTTGAGGTGTCTACTCCACTGCAGCTCGTGCTTTGCAATTAGATGCCTGGTCATGCAGGTTGTGCTCAGGTTGAAAACGTTTCTACCTCGCTTCAGGCTCTGATTGCACAGCGTGCAAACCACTCGTGTCTTGTCGTCAGCACATTGTCTGAAGAACTGCCATGCCAGGGAAGTCCTTGGAGCTGGCTTTGGTGTGCTCGGTCCCTTGCTGCGGTGGGCAGTAGCAGGCGTACTGTCTAGAGGATGGCCGCTCCGCTTTTGCCCCCTGCACCCTCTTCTGCTGTGCTGGTGGCTCTGTGCGACCATCGCCTCTTCCTCTGAACTACACAGGTCACTCGCATGACCTTGATTCCATGTGGGGTCGATGACCTCATCGTCCTCCACATCATCTTCCACCCAGTCTTCACCCCTGCCCTGCTTTTCGCTCTGCACACTTTAGAAAGCAACAGCAGTTGGCACCTGTACCACCTCGCATGTACTCATCTTGAAACATAAGTGGTTGGGCATCGGTGCACTCAATCTCTTCCACTTCTGGGACAGGGCTAGGTGGATGGCCCTGGGAAACCCTGCTAACAGAGTAATCAAAAAGCAGAAGAGACTGCTGCATGACTTGGAGCTCAGACTGCTTGGCTGATTTGCAAGGGGGTGAGGATAAAGAATGATGAACATCGGCTGCAGGTGCCAACTCTGATCTTTCAGCAGGAGACTGGGTGGGAGACAATGTAAAGGAACTGGAGGCACTGTCCGCAACCCAATCTACTATTGCCTCTACTTGTTCTGGCCTCACCATTCGTAGAGCCGCGTTAGGCCCGACCAAATACCACTGAAGGTTCTGTCACCTACTCGCACCTGAGGAAGGCGTTTCACTTGTGTGTGTAGCTGGCACAGATCGACCACGTCCTCTCCCTGCAACTGTAGCTACACCACCAGCACCACGACTGGGGCCACGTCCCTTATTTGACGCTCTCCTCATATTTCTCAAATTTAGGATCTTGCCCAAAATGGGTGTCTTTTTAATAACAGAATAGGACAGTATCTAACGTGTGTATTTCACACTGACAGATGCAGCAAAGGCTGCAATATTAAGTACTTTGCCCAAAATGGGTGATTTTTGGTAACAGAATAAACAGCAGTATCTAACGCGTGTATCTCACACTGACAGATGCAGCAAAGGCTGCAAATTTCGTTTTTTGCACAAAAAATTGTATTTTTTTTTAATCCCAGAATATTATTGCTGTATTTTAAGCTTGTATCTCACACTGACAGATGCAGCCAAGGCCGCAAATTTAGTATTTGGCCCAAAAAGGGTGTTTTTTTTAATAACAGAATAGAACACCAGTATCTAACGCGTGTATCTCACACTGACAGATGCAGCAAAGGCTGCAAATTTAGTTTTTTGCCCAAAATGGGTGTTTTTTTAAACCCAAAATATTATTGCAGTATTCCTAGCTTGTATGTCACACTAACAAATGCAGCATAGGCCTGAGATGTAGGGTATTGCCAAAAATGGGTGTTTTTTTAAACGCTGAATATTATTGCAGTATTTCCAGCTTGTATCTCACACTGACAGATGCAGCCAAGGCCGCAAATTTAGTATTTGGCCCAAAATGGGTGTTTTTTTTAAATAACGGAATAGAACACCAGTATCTAACGCGTGTATCTCACACTGACAGATGCCGCAAAGGCTGCAAATTTAGTTTTTTGCCCAAAATGGGTGTTTTTTTAAACCCAAAATATTATTGCAGTATTTCTAGCTTGCATGTCACACTAAAAAATGAAGCATAGGCCCCAGATGAAGGGTATTGCAAAAATGGGTGTTTTTTAACCACCTCAGCTCCCCTAGCTTAAACCCCCTTAATGACCAGACCACTTTTTACAATTCTGCACTACACTACTTTCACGGTTTATTGCTCGGTCATACAACTTACCACCCAAATGAATTTTACCTCCTTTTCTTCTCACTAATAGAGCTTTCATTTGGTAGTATTTCATTGCTGCTGACATTTTTACTTTTTTTGATATTAATCGAAATTGACCGAAATTTTTGCAAAAAAATGACATTTTTCACTTTCTGTTGTAAAATTTTTCAAATATAACTACATTTCTATATAAATTTTTCTCAAAATTTATTGTTCTACATGTCTTTGATAAAAAAAAATGCAATAAGTGTATATTTATTGTTTGGGTTAAAGTTATAGCGTTTACAAACTATGGTGCAAAAAATGTGAATTTACGCACTTTGACTTTCTGAGCACCTGTCATGTTTCCTAAGGTTCTACAATGCCCAGACAGTAGAAACACCCCACAAATGACCCCATTTTGGAAAGTAAACACCTTAAGGTATTCGCTGATGGGCATAGTGAGTTCATGGAAGTTAGTGGAAAATGATTTATTTTTATTTAATTATTTTTTTCTTACAAAGTCTCATATTCCACTAACTTGTGACAAAAAATAAAATTTTACATGAACTCACCATACCCCTCACGGAATACCTTGGGGTGTCTTCTTTCTAAAATGGGGTCACTTGTGGATTATTTATACTGCCCTTGCATTTTAGGGGCCCTAAAGCGTGAGAAGTAGTTTGGAATCCAAATGCGTAAAAAATGCCCTGTGAAATCGTAAAGATTCTCATTGGAATTTGGGCCCCTTTGCACACCTAGGCTGCAAAAAAGTGTCACACATGTGGTATCGCCGTACTCAGAGGAAGTAGGGCAATGTGTTTTGAGGTGTATTTTTACATATACCCAAGCTGGGTGAGATAAATATCTCTGTAAAAGACAACTTTTCCCATTTTTTTTATACAAAGTTGTCAGTTTAAAGAGATATTTCTCACACACAGTATGGGTATATGTAAAAATACACCCCAAAATACATTGCCCTACTTCTCCTAAGTACGGCGATACCACATATGTGACACTTTTTTGCAGCCTAGGTGCGCAAAGGGGCCCAAATTCCAATGAGAATCTTTACGATTTCACAGGGCATTTTTTTACGCATTTGGATTCCAAACTACTTCTCACGCTTTAGGTCCCCTAAAATGCCAGGGCAGTATAAATACCCCACATGTGACCCCATTTTGGAAAGAAGACACCCCAAGGTATTCCGTCATAGAAGTTTGTTTTTTTTTGCCACAAGTTAGCGGAAAGATTTTTTATTTTTTTTTCTCACAAAGTCTCCCTTTCCGCTAACTTGTGACAAAAAGTTCAATCTTTCATGGACTCAATATGTCCCTCAGCGAATACCTTGGGGTGTCTACTTTCCGAAATGGGGTCAATTGTGGGGTGTTTTTACTGTTCTGGCATTTTGGGCGGGGCTAAATTGTGAGCAACCCTGTAAAGCCTAATGGTACTCATTGGACTTTCAGCCCCTTTGCGCACCTAGGCTGCAAAAAATTGTCACACATGTGGTATCGCCGTACTCAGGAGAAGTAGGGCAATGTGTTTTGGGGTGTATTTTTACATATACCCATGCTGGGTGAGAGAAATATCTCTGTAAAATTACAACTTTGTATAAAAAAATGGGAAAAGTTGTCTTTTACAGAGATATTTTTTTTTTTACTCTTACAAAGTCTCATATTCCACTAACTTGTGACAAAAAATAAAATTTTACATGAACTCGCCATGCCCCTCACGAAATATGGGGTCACATGTGGGGTATTTATACTGCCCTGGCATTTTAGGGGCCCTAAAGCGTGAGAAGAAGTTTGGAATATAAATCTCTAAAAAATTTTACGCATTTGGATTCCGTAAGGGGTATGGTGAGTTCATGTGAGATTTTATTTTTTGTCACAAGTTAGTGGAATATGAGACTTTGTAAGAAAAAACAAAAAAAATAAAAATAAATCAATTTCTGCTAACTTGTGCCAAAAAAAAAAAATCTTCTATGAACTCGCCATGCCCCTCAAAAGTGATCTTTATAGCGCTGCAGCGATTTTACGGTGTTTTTGCAGTGATCAGAAAAAAATTCGGTCACTGCGGTGGTGCGGACTGAACGCAAGTGTGCACACAAGATCAGGCCTGATCGGGCGAACACTGCGTTTTTTGTGGAGCCTATAGAACATGTCCTATTCTTGTCCTCAATTGCGGACAAGAAAAGGCATTTTCTATATAGTTCTGGCAATGTGCAGATCCACAAAATGCGGAAAGCACATTGCCGGTGTCCGTGTTTTGTGGATCCGCTGTGTCCGTGTTTTGCGGATCCGTGGATCCGCGGATCCGCAAAACACATACGGACGTCTGAATGGAGCCTTACAGGGGGGTGATCAATGACAGGGGGGTGATCAGGGAGTCTATATGGGGTGATCAGGGGTTAATAAGGGGTTAATAAGTGACAGGGGGGGTGTAGTGTAGTGTGGTGATTGGTGCTACTTTACAGAGCTGCCTGTGTCCTCTGGTGGTCGATCCAAGCAAAAGGGACCACCAGAGGACCAGGTAGCAGGTATATCAGACGCTGTTAACAAAACAGCGTCTGATATACCTTTCAGGGGTTAAAAAAATCGCATCTACAGCCTGTCAGAGAATGATCGCCGCTGGCAGGCTGTAGATCAGCTCGTTTACCTTCTGATCCTGTGAACGCACACTCCTGTGTGTGCGTGTTCACAGGAAATCTCGAGTCTTGCAAGATGACGCGCCGATGCGTCTAGGAGGAATAACTTGGCCGCCCGCAGGACACATCCCTGCGTTAGGCGGTCGGGAGGTGGTTAAACCCAGAAAATTATTGCATTATTTCAAGATCGGATTTCACACTGACAAATTCTGCAAAGGCCCCAGATGTAAGGTCTTGGAAAAAATGGGTGATTTTTTAAACCCAGAAAATTATTGAAGTATTGCAAACTTCTATTTCACACTGACAAATGCTGCAAAGGCACCAGATGTAGGATATTGCCAAAAATGGGTGGTTTTTTAAATCCAGATAATTATTGCAGTATTTCAAGCTTGGATTTGAATGTCACAAAAGCACATATGCTGTGCTGGTGCACTGAGCTTGCATAAAATGGCCGCTGCCGGCCGCCGCCCACCTAACTAACAGATGGATAAAAGTTATTTTTCTGTGTCACTGGGCTCAGGGCAGGGTAAAAAGTTTGTGCACTGCACCCACACAACAAAATCTATGTAGATCGCTGAGTTAACAAGCACTTCTGATTAAATATTCTTTCATATTCTCTCCCTGACATCAGCAGCATCCTCTCCCTACACTAGTAACAGCAGAGTGACGTGCAGCGCTACGTGAATCCAGCTCATTTAGAGGCTGGGTCACATGCTGCACTGGCCAATTACAGTCATGCCATTCTAAGGGCACAGAGTTAAACGCTTGTTGATTGGCTGCTCTGCAGCCTTTCAAAAAGCGCCATTAACTCGCCGAACAACGAACCCAAATCCGAACTTTTACTGAAAAGTTCGGGTTCGAGTCCGGGATCCAAAAATCCTAAAGTTTGGTACGAACCACAACTTTACAGTTCGGGTTCGCTCAACCCTAGTCACGATCCCCCCTGCTGCGCTGAACGTCCTTTCGGACAGGACACTCGCCGTGGGGCAAGCCAAGAGTTCCATGGCAAATTGTGCCAGCTCTGGCGACAGGTCAAGCCTGCACACCAAGTAGTCCAGTGGTTCCTCACTTCTCAGATCATCCGCATTGCCCGTTAACTCGATGTAGTCTGACACCTGTCGGTCTAGGCGTTCCCTGAGAGTGGATCTGGAGGGCAGCTGTCGATGGGTTGGCTGCAAGAATGATCTCTTATCCGAAGTGACCAACACATCTTCAAACCGCCCTCTTCTTGCACGCGCGGTAGGATTGGTTCCCGCAACTGTTTCTCTGTGGGTGCAAATTCCTCTGCCAGCACCCGCAACAGCAGAATGCAGCATCTCTAGCAGCAAGGCCTGGAAATGCTGCATTCTGACAGCCCTCTGTGATGCTGGTAACATGTCCACCATTTTGTGTTTGTACCGGTGTCTAAATACATTTCCACCCAGTACAGGACCTTGCCCTTTATGCTTTTAATACAGGGGTCCCATTTCAAACACTGGTGCATGAAGGCCCTCATTTGAACTAAATTGGAAGCAGTGGAGCGCCCTGGCTCCTGCTCATCGCCCAGGAGAATATCGTCCTTGGTCTCCTCCCCCCAGCCACGGACAACACCAGGGATCCCTGAAAAGTTTAAAGTCCCCCTCAAGGCCTGCTCTTCTTGCTCCTCGTCCTCCCCCCACCCACCATCCTCCTCTGGCTCCTCTTCAGACTCCTGCTGACTTGTCTCAGATGGAGTAGCCCCCCCCCCCCCCCCCGGGAATTCGTTCAGCATTGTGACTTCCTCATCTTCCAACTCCTGCTCCTCGACGGCTTGATCAATGACACGACGCAATGCATGCTCCAGATAGAAGGCGTAAGGTACGATGTCACTGATGGTGCCCTGGCTGCGACTGACCAGTTTGGTGATCTCATTAAATGGCCGCAGCAGTCTGCATGCGTCGCGCATGAGCAGCCACTAGCGCGGTGAAAGGAAACCAAGCTCCCCAGAACCTGTCCTGCTGCAGAGTTCGTACAGGTAGTCGTTAACGGCACATTGCTGCTGGAGCAGCCTATCAAGCATACACAAGGTGGAGTTCCAGCGCGTCGGGCTGTCACAAATCAGACGTCTGACGGGCAGGTGGTGTCACCCCTGAACGTCAGCAAGGCGAGCCATGGCCATGTAAGATCTTCTAAAATGGCCAAAGATTTTCCTGGCCTGTCGCAAGACATCCTGGACCCTGAGGTATTTGGCAATGAATCGCTGCACGACTAAGTTCAGGACATTTGTCAAGCATGGCACGTGTGTCATTTTGCCCTGTTTCAGCGTGCTCAGCAGATTGGCACCGTTGTCGCACACCACTTTACCAACTGTCAAATTGAGCTGGGTTAGCCACTGATCAGCCTGTGACCGCAGAGCTGAAAGCAGTGCAGGACCGGTGTGGCTCTTGGCTTCCAGGCACAACAGCCACAGCACAGCACAGCATGGCAACATCTCACCTGGCACGCCGAATAGGTTCTGGGGAGCTTGGGGGGTGCAACGGAAGAGGCGGTAGCAGTGGAAAAGGCGGACTCAGCCGAGACGGAGGATGGAGTAGGAGGAGGAGAAGAAGAGGCAGGCCTGCATGCAATCCGTGGCGGTAAAACCAAATCCACACGGGTGCCACGGGTTGCATGCTTGACAGCCATCAGAAGATTCACCCAGTCGGAAGTAAAAGTTATGTACCTTCCCTGCCCGTGTTTGCTAGACCACGTGTCTGTGGTCAGATGTATCTTGGCACCGACACTGTGGTCCAGAGATACATTCACTTGCCGCTGAATGTGGCCATATAGCTCTGGGATGCCCTTCTGGGAGAAATATTTCCTTCCAGGGACCTTCCATTGTGGTGTGCCAATGGCCACAAATTTTCAAAAGGCCTCAGAGTGCACCAGTTTTCATGGCAGTAGCTGGCAGGCTAGCAGATCCGATAAGCCAGCGGTCAGCCATTAGGCAAGAGCGTTATCCGGCGTCATCAACTTTTTACGTTCGATCATTTGGGCCACAGAAGCCTGACTTTTGCCAGATGAATGCGATGATGGCACAGTGGAAGGTCGAGTGGAGGACAAATGGGAGGAGAAAGGAGAAAGAAAAGAGGCAGGACATGGAGCGGCGGGAGTGTGGCTTTGTAGGTTCTGGCGGTGTTGCTCCGACTGGGCTCTATGATGGGAGGCCAGGTGCCTTCTTAAGGCGGTCGTCTGTAGGTGAGTGTTGGGTTTACCGCGACTGCGTTGACAGCACAGGCTGCAGATGGCAACACTATTGTCAGCAGCCGTTAAAAAAAGCCCACACTGCGGAGCCATGTACCAGCGTCCTGGGAGCGCCAGATGTGACCGTGCATGGTGGATGGCTCGCTCCAGATACATTTGCAGTCTGCTTTTTGCCTCCTGTCCACTGCTAATTCTGCCTGCTTCTCCTCCTTCTACCCCCTATCTGCTGCTCTGTCTCTCCCTCTGAAATCCCCTCATCTTCCTCACTTGTGGGCACCCATGTGATATCCATCGACAGGTCATCATCGTCACCTTCACCACCACTGACATAAGAGATCTCAGAGTAGGCAGCAACAGCGGGGACCTCCCTCCTTGGGCTGATCTGGGTACTGTCATCAGACTGCTGGGTGGGGACAGTTGCTACCTCCTCTTCCTGATCCGATGCCAAGAATAGCTGTACGTCGGTAAGGTCTGGGAATGGATGGGAAAATAATTCCTCTGACTTGAGTGGATGGGCTATGGCGGTGGTGGTATCTTTGGGGGTGCACACAGCAGAGAGTGAGGAGGCTGCAGATACAGAGGATGAGGAGGGTGCAGAAACAGAAGGCTGAGTGAGCCACTCAACCAACTCTGGTGCGTCGTTTGGTGTAATCGCACACACCTTCTCCAACTTCCCACTTAGGCTCCGGCCTGGTGCACCTGCCCGACCCCTACCATCCCTGTGGAATGGCCTGCCTCTTCCTCTGCCTATGATTTTAAAAATGACCCTGTGACAAAGTCGCTATAAAAGAGCAGTATTTGGTGGAAGCCGTTGTATCGCAGGCCTCAATAAATATTTGGTGGGAGCCGGTATATAAATTTCCTCTATCAGTATTTTGTGAAAACAGGTATATAGAACCCCTTAATGAGTATTTGCTTGAAGCTGGTATATCAAACCCCTTAATCAGTATTTGGCGGAAGCCGGTGTATCGCAGGCCTCAATCAATATATGGTGGAAACCGGTATATCGATCCCCTCTATCAGTATTTTGTGGAAACAGGTATATAGAACCCCTTAATGAGTATTTGCTGGAAGCCGGTAATCAAACCCCTTAATCAATATTTTGTGGAAGCTGGTTTATTGCAGGCCTCAATCAATATTTGGTGGAAGCCTATTTGGTGAAAGTTGGTTTATCGCAAGCCTCAATCAATTTTTGGTGGAAGCCGGTATATCAATACCCTCTATCAGCATTTTTTGAGACAGGTATATAAAACTCCTTATAATGGATTTGCTGGAAGCTGGTATATAAAACCCCTTAATCAATATTTGGTGGAAGCTGGTGTATCGCAGGCCTCAATCAATATTTGGTGGAAACCGGTATATCAATCCCCTCTATCAGTATTTTGTGGAAACAGCTATATAGAACCCTTTAAGGAGTATTTGCTGGAAGCCAGTATATCAAACCCCTTTAATCAATATTTGGTGCAAGCCGGTGTATGACACCCCTCAATCAATATTTGGAGGAAGCCGGTGTATCACACCCCTCATTCAGTATTTTGTGGAAGCAGGTATATAGCACCCCTTAATCAGTTTTTTTTGGGGCAACATGTATTTCACACCAGTTGCAATTAGGTATTCCAATAAGGTTTGTCCCTCTATCTTGTTATGGAATATAATGAACACTTGCTTGTTACTTACAAAATGGTGTCTGTCCGAGAGACAACCCTCAGACTTGAAACTATCAGGAATTCCTCTGAGTCTATCATACATATGCCTTAAACTTATTTCCTGCTTACATTCCTTCTTGCTAAAAGACCAATCATGTGAGCCCACTCCTCCCACTAATATCGAGGGTATATAATGTGAAGCCCCCACCTAATAAATTAGAGTTATGCTTTGACCTTATATAGAGTGACAGTGTTATTTCTCTCGCCATGCATGCACATATCTATCTATCTAATTTGGAGCAGTGTATCAACCTACCTGACCATTGATCAGAACCAGAACAATCTAGCTGTGGTATCACAGCAGAACCGCACACAACTGCTGCACAATACAAATGCACTATAATAGACTTTCTATGTTAGAAGATATATTATAGGTATATCACACCCCTCAATCAGTTTTTTTTTGGGGGGCAACATGTATATCACACCTGTTGCAATTAGTTATTCCAATAGCGTTTGTCCATCTATCTAGCTACGGTATCTCAGCAGAACCGCACACAGCTGCCGCACAATACAAATGCACCATAATATACTTTCTATGTTAGAAGGTATATTATAGGTATATCACACCCCTCAATCAGTTTTTTTTGGGGGGGCAACTGGTATATCACACTCGTTGCAATTAGTTATTCCAATAGCGTTTGTCCCTCTATCTAGCTACGGTATCTCAGCAGAACCGCACACAGCTGCCGCACAATACAAATGCACCATAATATACTTTCTATGTTAGAAAGTATATTAGAAGTATATTACACCCCTCAGTATGTCACACCTATCGATAGCACACCTATACCAGTCCCTAAAAGGACTTTTGTGGCCCTATTAGCTAGCGTTTGGTGTCCCTAACAGTCTGTCCCTGCTCCCCACACCAACCTCTCCCTACACTGACAAAAAACAGAATGTAAAATGGCTGCCAGATCAGGTTTATTTATAGGGTAGGGGGTGTGTCCATGTGCTGAAACGTCTCAATTGGCTGTCCTGTCCCACCTGATGGATGTGTCATGGGTCAAAGTTTGGCACAATGCAAAATAATAAGGCGCCAGCGGACATCGCCATATGTTTGCTTTTTCGGCGAACCGCTAACGAACAAAGTTCGCCACAAATCGACTGCCGTGCAAACCGCAAGGCCATCTCTAATGGTTGTATCAAACAGCACTTGCACCCCAATAATAAGAACGGTTTGCTGGAATTCCATAGCAGTATAATGGCAATTTGTATCCCCAGTCAGTGCAGAAAGGTGTAATAGGATTGTTCCTATTACCCAGGCTGTAACCTCCCCTAATGAACCCTGTTCAGCATAAATGCTGTGGAATGATTCCTCCCTATCCTTTCCCTACACCTTGAATAATCTTTCCCTGCACTTGTAAATCGTTTTTTTTTTTAACACAATAAAGTCTTTTCTACCACTGTCCCTAGTTCCTGCAGACGTCTCTCCTTGCACTAAGTACACTGGTAAATTGCAGAATCCAAGATGGCTGAGGCTATTTATAGGGCCGTGACATCACAGGGCTGGCTGACTGCTGATTGGCCTAATGCATGGCATTGTGGGTGATCCCGCCCTCCCAGAGTTCCTTGCTCCATGTCCTTACACCTTCAGCAGCCATTTTAGGAATTCGTTACCACAAAGCGTGAGGAAATTCGGCTTTGGTGCGAATCTAATTTTTCCTGAAATTCGGATCGAATTCCACTTCGTCAGCTTTGATTCGCTCATCTCTAATTATTATATTTCTGTGTCAGGGGTGCAAAGCTGGTGTATTGCACCCACAAAAAATCATTATAGGTCACCCACAAAACAAATTGCCAGATTCCTAACACTCTCCCTCGCTTCAGCTGCCTGCTTCCTGTACCTGCACTACTCAGAGCTGATGGGCAGTGCTACCGGTGATCCAGCTGGTATAGAGGCTGGGTCACATGATGCACCAGCCAATCACAGCCATGCCATTACTAGGAATGGCTGTGATGGCTTCTAAGTGCCCACAGCTTAGGCTACTTTCACACTGGCGTTTCTGGGTCCGCTTGTGAAATCCATTTCAGGGCTCTCACAAGCGGCCCAAAACGGATCAGTTCAGCCCCAATGCATTCTGAATGGATAAGGATCCATTCAGAATGCATCAGTTTGGCTCCGTTCCGCCTCCATTCCGCTCTGGAGGTGGACACCAAAACGAGCGTTTTGGTGTCCGCCTGGCAACGCGGAGCCAAACGGATCCGTCCTGACTTACAATGTAAGTCAATGGGGATGGATCCGTTTTCACTGACACAATAGGGTGCATTTGAAAATGGATCTGCCTCCCATTGACTTTCAATGTAAGTCAGGACGGATCCGTTTGACTTAGACTTTTTTTGAATGAATAATGCAAACGGATCCGTTCTGAACGGATACAAACGTTTGCATTATCGGTGCGGATCCGTCTGTGCAAATACCAGACGGATCCGCACAGAACGCAGGTGTGAAAGTAGCCTTAAAAGCTTGTTGATTGGCTGCTCTGCAGCCTTTCAAAAGCTTTATTAAATGCCCGAACACCGAACTCGAACCCAAACTTTTCCGGCAATGTTCTGGTTCGGGTCCGGGTAGCTCAACACTACTCAGTTGGTTTCTTACTGATAAGAATGTGGCTTAAATAAGTGTTTATCAATCCAGCCAGCAAAGGAAGCAATATGGACAATCACAATACATTAGTAAGTGCTTTGTATTCACTTTCTCTCTATGATAAATGCCATTTACTGAAGTGATACAACCCCTTTGGCCTCTTTCACACGGGCGAGTTTTCCGCATGGGTGCAAGGCGTGAGGTTAACGCATTGCACTCGCTCTGAATCCGGACCCATTCACTTCAATGGGGCTGTGCAGATGAGTGATGATTTTCACACATCACTTGTGCGTTGCGTGAAAATCGCAGCATGCTCTATATTCAGCGTTTTTCACGCAACGCAGGCCCCATAAAAGTGAATGGGGCTGCATGAAAATCGCAAGCATCCGCAAGCAAGTGCGGATGCGGTGCGATTTTCACGCATGGTTGCTAGGAGATGATAGGGATGAGGAACCCCGGACCCCATTTAGGAAATTCCCTGTATTATTTTACCTTATAACATGGTTATAAGGGAAAATAATATCATTCTTAATACAGAATGCTTACTAAAATGTCGATTGAGGGGTTAAAAAAATAATAATAATTAACTCACCTCATCCACTTATCCACAGCCAGCATCGTCTTCTTTCTTCTTCTTTCAGGACCTACAAAAGGACCTTTGATGACGTAATCGCGCTCCCAAAGTGGTGAGCACGGTGACGTCAGGGCAGGTCCTGCTGAATGAAGATAAAAGGTGAGCACAATTACGTCATCAAAGGTCCTTTTGCAGGTCCTGAAAGAAGAAGAAAGAAGACGATGCCGGCTGTGCGATCAAGTGGATGAGGTGAGTTAATCTTTATTTATTTTTTTAACCCCTCAATCGACATTTCAGTAAGCATTCTGTATTAAGAATGCTATTATTTTCCCTTATAACCATGTTATAAAGGAAAATAATAAAATCTACAGAACACCTAACCCAAACCAGAACTTCAGTGAAGAAGTCCGGGTTTGGATCTGGGTACCACATTCAGTTTTTTATCACACGCGTGCAAAGCGCATTGCACCCGCGCAATAAAAACTGAACAACGCAACACAATCGCAGTCAAAACTGACTGAAATTGCATGCGCACTCTCGCGGGTGGACAATGGACATGCAATGCATTCAGAGCAAATCGGGGACGCCGTGTGAAAGAGGCCTTTAAGTCACTATTTATGGAGAACAGATCTTTTTAAGGCCTCATGCACATAACCGTTGTGTGTTTTGCGGATGGCGTCCGTGTGCGTTCCTTAATTTGCAGAACGGCACGGACAGCCAATAATATAACTGCCTATTCTTGTCCGCATTGTTTTGCGGACAAGAATAGGACAGGTTATTTGTTTTTGCGGACCACGGAACGGAGCAACGGATGTGGACAAAACTGCGGCTTGGATGCGGACCAAACAACGGCCGTGTGCATGAGGCCTAAAGGCGTTGTCCTGGTCTGTCCACAGAATTAAAGGCCAGTGAAGGGATCAAAGAAGTGAGAAAAGGAAGTGTAGGGGAGCAGGTGAGCATGATTTTTTTTATTATTTTTTATTATTAAGTGTTCTTGCATAGCAAGACCACTTAATGTTATCTCACATATATATTATTATTATTATAGCCAAATTTGCCACCCTAACTCCTCCCACAGTTTTTTACACTACATAGACAAAAATTTACCAAAACATGCAGATTGTTCCCGATCGGATTGCTATTACTTTGTGGAGCGATCCCACCCCCGGGGCCTGCGTGGCGGGCCCCGGAAGCCCCCTTTTTTCCCATAGACTTTGACAGGGTACATTTTCAAATCGCTCCCACTCGCCAGGCTTTGACGCTAAAGTCACCAAACTTGGGTCACTTAGTCATGGGGTCAACCCGAAAATTTTTGGGACCCCAAAAAGTGGGCGGGGCCACACAGAACTAATCAAAATCTCCCCATTGACTGTAATGAGACGTTCAAATTGCTACTCCTCCCACATTTTTAGGAGTACAAATTCCAAACTTTGCAGTCTTGGTCGGCACCCACCCTAGTACCTTGCTTGTGCTTTGTTAACCGATCCCACCCTCCGGGCCCCTGGGACAGGCCCCCAAAATCCACGTTTTTCCCATTGACTTTGACAGGGAAAATTTTCAAATCGCTCCCAGTCGCACAGATTTGAAACTAAAGTCACCAAACTTGGGTCACATAGTCATGGGGTCAACGCGCAATTTGTTAGAACATTTCGGAGACCCTAAAATGTGGGCGGGGCCACACAGAACCAATCAAATTCTCCCCATTGACTATAATGAGATGTTCAAATTGTTACTCCTCCCACAGATTTAGGAGTATAAATACCGAACTTTGCATTCTTGGTCGGCACATACCCGAGTATCTTTCTTGTGCTTTGTTAACCGATCCCACCCTCCGGGCCCCTGGGGCGGGCCCCCGAAAACCTCTTTTTTTCTCCCATAGAGTTTTATTGTTAAAATGCAAACGTTTGTCACTCATACAGCTTCGGAGTTAAACTGACCAAACTTGGGTCACTTAGTCATGGGGTCAACCTCAAAATTTCTGTCACATTTCGGGGACACTAAAAAGTGGGCGGAGCTACAAACAACCAATCAGATTTTCCCTATTGACTTCAATGAGAAAATTTTTAATTGCTGCCATTTCAACAATGTTAATGGCAGGGTTGTTAAACTTAATATATTCGGTTAATAGGTGACTAGAATTCAAATGTTTAAAAGTGGGCGGAGTCTACAACGGCCAATCAAATTTCAGTCATATGTTTTAATGGAAAAATTTAAAACTGCCGCTGCTCTTAGAGGGTCAATGGCAAAGTCACTAAACTTGGAACAGTTGGTCAATGGGTGACTGGGATTCAAATTTTAAAAAGTGGGTGGAGCCTAAAATAGCCAATCAAATTTCAGCCATTTAACTTAGACCACCAGGTGACCCCCCCCACCGGACTACCAGGTGACCCCCCCCCCCCCCGAACCACCAGGTGACCACCCCTGGACCACCAGGTGACCCCCCACCCCGAACCACCAGGTCACCCTCCCCCCTGGACCACCAGGTCACCCCCCAGAAATGCAAGAACACTTCACACAATTTCCCCAGAAATTGTAGCTTTTCTAGTTATTATTATTATACACTTTAATATTAAACTCAGATGCTGCGATCAGCGATGATCGAGGCATCTGAGGGGGTACAATGGCCACTTCCTGTCATTGCACCCACTAGTTACAAGGAAATGCGCTTCGTCACAAAGCAAATTTTTTTGTAAAATTCGGTGAAGCAGTCGAATCGAATTTTACAAAACTTCGCTCATCGCTAATTATAACAATTATTAGACCTATATAAGGAGCAATCATAATTTTTGATTTTCAGTGTCTCCAGAGGAAGACTTCACTGTAAATCACCTTTTAGATTTGACTATAGAGATATTGGAAGGTCTAGTTTGTGGTAATGTCTAATGAATGCATTTGCTTTATTTGTGTTCAGGGAATCGCCATCTTTTACACAGTGCTTTATATATAATCAGCTTGGTAGAATACTTATTATTCCATTAAATTGCAGTCATTTCCTGCATGTGCTTTATTACAGCATTTAAATGAGGATGCGTCCTACATATGCAGGATTCATCTTCTCTGGCCACATTTACTCCATCGGAATTTTAATTATAAGTCTTTCCATTTAAATCTTTTGTTTTCTGCATTGTAAATCAGCCATAATCTTACTTAATGTATACTTTATCTATGTATGTAGTTTAGATCTTGTCATCACATACTCATGCTACAGTTATCTTTTTAGAATATAGCTACCGTATTTGTGCCTAGATAAATAGTGCTATGTAGTGCCCAGATAAATAGTGCTTACTTCATTGCTAAGAGCGTTATACTTTGCCCAGAAGCACATATCGCCCCCCAGAGCTCAGAGAGTGCCATACAGCATTCCTATATTGGAAAATCATGCAGAAAGTAGTATTAAGTCCACTTATGTCCAACATAGGCCTCATGCACACGACCGTTGTGTGTTTTGTGGTCCGCAAATTGCGGATCTGCAAAACACGGATGGCGTCTGTGTGCATTCCGCAATTTGCGGAACGGCACGGACAGCCATTGATATAACTGCCTATTCTTTTCCGCAAAACGGACAAGAATAGAACAGGTTATATTTTTTTGCGGACCACGGAACGGAGCAAAGGATGCGGACAGCACACATAGTGCTGTGCGCATCTTTTGCGGCCCCATTGAAGTGAAAGGGTCCGCATCCAAGCCGCAAAAAAATGGCTCGGATGCAGACCAAAACAACGGTCGTGTGCATGAGGCCATAGTGCCAGATAAATAGAGCAAATAGCGTCCACATGGCCAGCAGCCACATGGACATAGGAAACATCAGTCGGAGGTTATAGGGCAATGTGGTGGAATACACCTATTGTCAAATTATAAATGCAGCAATGCAGCAATACCTAACAATGCAGCAATATTTCCTCCTTAGGCCTCATGCACACTACCATATTTTCAATTTATATCCAATACGCATTTTTTGCAGATCATACTGGAACCCATTAATTTCTATGGGGCTGCAAAAAATATGGACAGCCTACGTATGTCATCTGTGTGCTGTCTACATCTGTTCAGCTGTATGTCCATCCCGCAAAAAAAAATAATGGTTTTGCGGACAAGAAAAAGGCATTTTTACAATAGGGCGGGACGGGAAAGTGTAGGATTTACACTGCTGATATCTGTGGTTTGTGAATCCTTAGTTTGCATAACTGCGGCTGATCGACTGCCAGCTTAGGGGTTTATTAAGACCGGAGTCTAAAACGTCGCTCTTAATAAATGTGCCCCTAAGTAACTATGGAGCCCTGCAAGGGCAGGCTCTCCATAGGAACTAATGTGCAACAGCCTTGTGTCCTTCAGGAGGGCCGAGGCTGCCGCACTCTACTTCCGGCTTCCCTGATCCTCGCTAGGGGGAGTTAGTGCATGGCCCCGAGTTCACGCTCCTGGTTTTTATCCTCACAGATGTCGTAGTCACAATTGACACACATTTCACAGCATCTGAGAGGTTAAATGTACGCGATCAACATTATCGTTCATCGCATACATTAGCCCAGGATGCCTGCTGTTTAAAACAGCAGGAACACGGTGGCTATGGCACCCAGTGTACTTGCTAGCGGGTGCCATATTTAAAGTCATATACAGTCGTAGGTTGGTCGAGAACAGGTTAAAGGGCCTTTACGGCACTTCAATGTTGATGGATTGGTGGATGTACTACTCCTGGTGCCCCCTCAGATCAACTGTTTGAAGCGGCCATGGTGCACCAGTGAGCGCTGTGGTCTACTCACAGCGTTGTTTGTACATTGTATAGCAGCTGTGCTTGGTATTTCAGCCCAGGCCCATTCACTTCAATAGTACTTAGCTGCACATGTGTCCAAAGAAGATGGCCTAGGAAGAGGCCTCAGCTTCTTCAAACAGCTGGTCGGTGAGGTGTCGGGAGTCGGACCCCCACTGATCAGATATTGATGACCCATCCTGAGGGGAGGGCATCAGAACTGAACTCCCCCAAATCCCTTTTAATAATATTCAGACCAACTAGCCGAATGCAGAACTTTCAGATACCAGGTGCTAAACTTTTGCCATTGTCAGTGTAGGCCTCTTAGAAATTTAAGAAAGAATAATGAAAAGAACGATCAAGGGTGAAGGGTTACAAATCATTTGTGCTATCTGCAAAATATCTGCATGAAATAAGCCAAATTACTGGACACTTAACATTATGAACCAGCAATTAACCCATACTCTCATACCTGCACAGAACAATATAATTAGTCTCTACTGAACTAATTAGACAAAATTGCTAAGTTGTTTAGTCGAGCAGCCCATAAAATACTGATTACGTGGAAAATTCAACTCTTCTGCTCACAGATAGCCATAGTACAGGGAAATGTCTGCCCGGCCAGGGGCGACATCTGCATGGAGACTGGTTTTCTTGTCTTACGTAAGCATCCAGTTTCTTCCTAAAAATATACTGACTCCTACAGAATTTGCCCTAGTGTGTGTGCCGGAGATAGGGAAATCAGATTGTTGGGCCCACTGGTGACAGGGCACAGAGAATGAGTACATTCCCATGTTTTTTTATGGATTTCTCAGTGAAATTGACCTCAGAGGGAACTGGAGTTTTGCAAAAATTCTTCTTGGGGATCAGGCCGTGACCTGGAAGAATACCAAATGGGAATTCAAATGTAGTGAAGCATCCGGTGTGTAGCTGACATGACATGATAACTCCTTGCACTACTGTAATAAGTTTAATACCCAAAGGCCTTCACAATCAAGGACATGGTAATAGTTACTCTCTGGCAATGAAGAGTCTGAGGGTATGTTCACATGGTGGAGTTTGCCTTTGGAATTTTTGTGCTGATTTCACTCCAAAATTTGAACACGTGGCATCAGCCTCCCATTGTTTTCAGTGGAAATCTGCTCTGCTGTTCATGCAGACAGCAGGTTAAAACCGAGCACCCGAGCATAATGGAAGTCAATGGGAGAACCTGAGCATTAGGCACCCCTGCTCTGAAGAGGGGAGGGTGTCAGGTTCACATGAAAAGGTCAGAAATTAATGGAAACACCACTGAAATGGTTTGGGAACAGCATGGGAACGATGTCTGGATACATCTTGGACTCCCGGGTCGCTGCTGGGAACGATGTTGTCTGAGTAGTACGTTAATTTTACAGACTGACAATAATACGCACCAAACCGAAGATAAAATCGATTTTAGAGGAAAAATTGTTAGGAAACATTCTTTCCTGTATATTTACTTGTATATAAAGTGCAAGTGCTGCCAAAAATTACAAGGAAGAGGCACTCCGATACAACCTGTATATCACATAAAGGAGGGCCTCATTCACATTGTGGTACAATTGTTCAGGTAGTGGGACTCCTACACTCATAAAGCCTTTTGGCAGTGAAAGGGCTTCCAAAAACTACAAGGAACCGGCACTACAATACACCCTTTATTACACATAAAGGAGGGCATCATACACACCCTTGAAAAATTATGATTGCTGGCCTGCTGGTGACCCTCAAAAACAGTAGGAGCAAGGGTCTGCTGTTGACCCTCTAAAACATTAGGTGCGAGGGCCTGCTGCTGAGCTGACCATCGAAAAAATTATGGTTGAGGGCCTACTGCTGAGCTGACCATCGAAAAAATTATGGTTGAGGGCCTGTTGCTGAGCTGATCATCGAAAAAATTATGGTTAAGGCCTGCTGCTGAGCTGATCATCGAAAAAATTATGGTTGAGGGCCTGCTGCTGAGCTGACCATCAAAAAAATTATGGTTGAGGGCCTGCTGCTGAGCTGACCCTCTAAAACATTAGGAGCGAGCAGCCTAATAAGCATGTTGATATGATGGAGGAGGATGAGAAAAGGAAAATTGAACCAAATAGCCTTTTTTGTGGTGGAAGGGGTACATGGGAATACAGTGTATTCAATACACCATAAAAGCCACATTTAAAGTGCCTTTATGTTCAGCCACTTTCCTCTGGTGGAGTAGAGAAGTTAGGGGCAATCCAGGCCTTGTTCATTTTGATGAGTAGCGCAGGAAATGTCGCTGCTGTCATCAGCAGCTAATAAAAAATTACAGGGAATATCACTGATATTTATGATGTTCAAATGTTATACAGGAGATGTAGCGCAGGTACTGTAACTTTCCACAGCGGTCACCATCTACGGAAAAAGTACACTGGATGTCACCTATATTTTTAGTATGCGCACACGTTAAACAGGAGATGTAGTGCAGATAATGTCACTGTCCGCAGCCGACACCGTCTATGGAAAAAGTACACTGGATGTCACAGATGTTTTTATGCTGCGCACACATAAGACAGGAGATGTAGTGCAGACAATATCGCTGTCTGCAGCGGCCAAATACAGTTGCAAGAAAAAGTATGTGAACCCTTTGGAATGATATGGATTTCTGCACAAATTGGTCATAAAATGTGATCTGATCTTCATCTAAGTCACAACAATAGACAATCACAGTCTGCTTAAACCAATAACACACAAAGAATTAAATGTTACCATGTTTTTATTGAACACACCATGTAAACATTCACAATGCAGGGGGAAAAAGTATGTGAACCCCTAGACTAATGACATCTCCAAGAGCTAATTGGAGTGAGGTGTCAGCCAACTGGAATCCAATCAATGAGATGAGATTGGAGGCGTTGGTTACAGCTGCCCTGCCCTATAAAAAACACAAGAAGCATTGCCTGATGTGAATGATGCCTCACACAAAAGAGCTCTCAGAAGACCTACGATTAAGAATTGTTGACTTGCATAAAGCTGGAAAGGGTTATAAAAGTATCTCCAAAAGCCTTGCTGTTCATCAGTCCATGGTAAGACAAATTGTCTATAAATGGAGAAAGTTCAGCACTGCTGCTACTCTCCCTAGGAGTGGCCGTCCTGTAAAGATGACTGCAAGAGCACAGCGCAGACTGCTCAATGATGTGAAGAAGAATCCTAGAGTGTCAGCTAAAGACTTACAAAAGTCTCTGGCATATGCTAACATCCCTGATAGCGAATCTACGATACGTAAAACACTAAACAAGAATGGATTTCATGGGAGGATACCACAGAGGAAGCCACTGCAGTCCAAAAAAAAACATTGCTGCATGTTTACAGTTTGCACAAGAGCACCTGGATGTTTCACAGCAGTACTGGCAAAATATTCTGTGGACAGATGAAAACAAAGTTGAGTTGTTTGGAAGAAACACACAACACTATGTGTGGAGAAAAAGAGGCAGAGCACACCAACATCAAAACCTCATCCCAACTGTGAAGTATGGTGGTGGGGGCATCATGGTTTGGGGCTGATTTGCTGCGTCGGGGCCTGAACGGCTTGCTATCATCGAAGGAAAAATGAATTCCCAAGTTTATCAAGACATTTTGCAGGAGAACTTAAGGCCATCTGTCCACCATCTGAAGCTCAACAGAAGATGGGTGTTGCAACAGGACAACGACCCAAAGCATAGAAGTAAATCAACAACAGAATGGCTTAAACAGAAGAAAATACGTTTTCTGGAGTGGCCCAGTCAGAGTCCTGACCTCAACCAGATTGAGATGCTGTGGCATGACCTCAAGAAAGCGATTCACACCAGGCATCCCAAAAATATTGCTGAACTGAAACAGTTCTGTAAAGAGGAATGGTCAAGAATTCCTCCTGACCATTGTGCACATCTGATCTGCAACTACAGGAAACGTTTGGTTGAAGTTATTGCTGCCAAAGGAGGTTCAACCAGTTATTAAATCCAAGGGTTCACATACTTTTTCCACCTGCACTGTGAATGTTTATATGGTGTGTTCAATGAAAACATGGTAACATTTAATTCATTGTGTGTTATTAGTTTAAGCAGACTGTGATTGTCTATTGTTGTGACTTAGATGAAGATCAGATCACATTTTATGACCATATTTGTGCAGAAATCCATATCATTCCAAAGGGTTCACATACTTTTTCTTGCAACTGTAATTGCAAGCTATTTAGCACAGGTTGCGCTAAAAATATATATTGCTGCCAGATACAACAATAGTCCTTAAAAGGACTTTTTGTCTCTAACACCAACCCTGCCTAACCAAAAAATAAAATTCATTTCCCTACACTATCTGTCCCTTTTACAACTCAGCTCTCCCTGACTAAGACTGGCCGAACCACGTGTCATTGGGTGCTTTATAGCACCCTATGACGCGTTCCGGCCAGCCAATCACTGCAATGCCAGTATGGCATTACAGTGAGTGGCAGTACTTACCTGCACGTTTATTGGCTGCATAGCAGCCAGCAAACGTGCGGGGAGGAGACACGAGCATCGCGCTCGAGCCAAATTGGTGTTCGGCCGAGCATGCTCGATTAACACTAATAGATAGATAGATAAATATTCCACCTAAAATTCTATAAACACCTTCTCCAGGTCCACAGGAGCACCTCTAACAATGCCTGTTGAGCAGAGCTGGGCAGATCCCCACTTTTCCTTGGTCTCCAGAAGAGGGCGCAATCATTTAGAACCCATCTGCATAGCAGCAGTCCCAGCTCTTATCACAAGGCCTTGCTGCACCAAGAATCCCAAGAAAAACGAAGCACATTGCAACAAGTCACCCAAACCAAGCCTGACCAAGCCACCAACCAGTACAGCCTGACAAAAGGGGGAAATCCAAAGGATGATATACAAAAGCAAAGAGGAGTATATCAGCGTCTGGAGAAAAGACATAAGAACATCACAAAAGCTGGCAGTATACCAGAGCCTGCAGAGGGAGTACAAACTGGCCTCATATCTGGAGAAACTTCCGAATGCCAGAGATCTACAGATCTTGAGCCAATACAGACTGAGTGCCCACAGCCTGCTCATCGAATCTGGGCAGCACCGACAGAGGTACAAGCCAAGGGAGAGCAGATTGTGCCAATAATTCGACCATGAGGCCATGGAGGATGAGGCTCACTTTCTGTTGCGGTTCCCCAAATGCTCAGCAGTGTGGGATACCCACTACAGAAGGCTGTCTGATCTCTGCCCAGACTTCATCTCCATGGAGGAGGAAGAGAGACTCTTCATACTGCTGGGGGAAGAGGAGAACGCAGCGGCCATAGCAGCACAATATATTACTGCCTGCCATAGACTGAGAGGAGCCTGATATGTCACAGACTCTTATACCTCCACCCTGGATGTGTCCCCCTCCCCATTGCCCAAACCTACCCTATATTCCCACCCTGGATGTGTCAGCATCCCCTAACCCTACCCAATTATTTCCCACTTGCATTAGCAATGCTAAAAATGTATTTTTACATAAAGCTGATATAAATTGAATAGATAGATAGATAGATAGATAGATAGATAGATAGATAGATAGATAGATAGATAGATAGATAGATATAGATATAGATATGCGTGTGTCCTAGTAGCATAGAATAAACATGATTATTTACTCATTAAGGAAAAAATGCTAGATTGCAGATCGCGTCGTCCGTGTTTTGTCAGCTCAGGCCAGGTGTGTTTTTTGTAATAATGAATTCAGAAAATGACAATGACATGAAAATGACACACAATATAACGTAGGCAAATTAGGAACAGTAATTTAGGGGGGGGGGGGGGAATAAATAGCAGAGCAAACATTAACTTTCATGTTGTGAGCTAAATGGAGAAGAAATAACTTGCAGCTGTAGAGCTAAATCTGATCCATAAATTGCTCTGAAGGTATTTCTTTGTGATAAGAAGCTCACAGCTCTTGGGGACGTTCTAGTCCTTCCTAAGCCAAAGACGACTTTTGGCTGACTGTGAAATACCCCTGATGAAGCCAAAATGAACATGTTGCAGTACAGGACACGTACATTGGCACGACGTGGAAGAGAATGTCAGGCTTTCAGTGAAGTGAGGGCGTTTTAATACACACATTTTGATAAATTGCAAACATATACGCGTATAATCAAGACACATTCATGTAACCTTAAGTCGGCACAACCATTGCTGTGTGCATGCTTGCTTCATAGAACACACACAGCGGGGATTATTGGTTTATGGCGGTGCTGTAAGTTATCCGACGTCTGATACCAAATTGCGCACAAACATAGCTAATCGTTTGTTTAAAGTGACTAGATGCCAAAATTACGATTTTGGGTTCAAAACTCTGTGCTAAATCATTCCTTCACAGATCCTAACAGTAGTGTGAGCTAACTGCATACCATTACTATGCTAAAAGAATACTGTATGCAGTGAGCTCTTGAGTGCCCTCTAGTGGTAGCTGCATCCAGCAAGGATTTTTATTTTTATTTTTACATTTTCACTACAGTTGTCAGGATTTGAAGCCAGATACTCCTGCTTCCTTGGCAGGGCTCTTCTCCCTGAGCTACTAGTAAATCTGCACAGCTTCTTTCCTGTTTCCAGTTTCTTGCTCCTTGATATTCTTACTTTGTTTGCCTAATAAACTCCACCCTTGGACTTCCTATTTAAGCCAGGCCTTTCCACTTCCTCCTCACAAGATTATTGTTCTTCCATCCTCTAAGTCTAGTTATTGCTACTGCTCCTGAGCTTCATGTGCTTGAACAATATATTAAGGCTACTTTCACACTTGCGGTAACAGGGTCCGGCAGGCTTTTCCGGCGGGGGAACAGCCTGCCGGATCCATGCTAACGCTAGCCTACCATGCTGCTGGAAGTCCGCTCACTATAATGGGGGAGGCCCGGAGCATCGGCCACAGCACGGCAAACAAGCCGAGAGGCGGCCGGACAAAAAACGCAGCATGCTGCAAGTGTGAAAGTAGCCTAAAACGATCCAACACTTGGAAAAATTTCAAATCCCTTTATTTCAATTCATCTTGATAAGGCAAACATCAATATATGCATCGGCAATTGTATCGGCAGCCCCATGGGAATTAGCCTACATGTTCAAACGTTATCCGCGTCCTTACTCATGGCTACTGATAATCGCGATTACTTCCTATAAAAACCAATCTGCTTGACTCCACCCTCATTAACCCTTAATGGTGTACATACTTCAACAACTTCAGCTGGTCACATCACATGAGACTTACCATAGTAGGTTTTTCGTTACAATTGTAACCTCATTGTTGAACAGATTAAAAACGATATAATCTGATACATAGAAAGATAACTATGAACTATAATTGCAGTTATTTAATAGTTACATCAGATAACTTGAAGGTAAAGAAAGCGTCAGTGTGAACAGTGGTATTAACAAGAACAGAATAGCAAGACTAGTCACTTGGAGAGACTACAAAGCAGGGGCGTTGCTAGAGTCTTAAAAGATACAGGGTCCAAGCCCTAATGAATATGGCCCAGTTCTCTAAGTCTCCACCCCCCTCCCCCCACACACCGCATTTTTTCTATACAGCAGCACATACCTGTCCAGGGCCTCCCGGGTGACGTCTTCTCTGATGTAGATCTTCTCTGTCATCATCTTCTCCATTTAGTCTGTACAAATTCTTTCAGCCGAGCCTTTTCTCTGCAGAGTATGAAACACAGATATTTTAGCTTCCTCACTTTTCTATCATCATCCCCCAACCTGTAGTCTCAACAGTGTTATCCTGCTGCTCTCCCTGGCCCCCCCAATACCCCCAAATACTATGCTGAAGAAGAACGAGTGCCATATACATAGCCCCCCCTATAGTAATCGTGCTCCTCAAAGCTCCACCCATAGTAATTGACTCCATCATCCATCCACATGCACTGCATCTGTACTACTGCTTTGCACCTTGCCAATCACCTAATATCGTGGTCATCCCAACTACCATCAGGCAGGAGCCCCAGAAAGTCAGGGAGTGCCCTTTTTTTATTTTTTTTATGTCGATTTGTCAGAAATTTGGGGCGCAATGCTTTGCCTTTTCTGTTGTCTGGGTGTGACTGTCTGGTATTTTGGGAAACGGTGTACCCTCCTGCCTGTTGTGCTTAAATGCTAGTAATCTGAGGTCACCAGTAGAGATGAGCAAATTTAAAAAAAAATTGATTTGGCCGGTTCGCCGAATTTCTTGAAATAATTTGCTCCGATCCAAATTTATTTGCAGTGAATTGTGTTAGGGCTCTTTCACACCTGCGTTATTGTCTTCCGGCATAGAGTTCCGTCGTCGGGGCTCTATGCCGGAAGAATCCTGATCAGGATTATCCTAATGCATTCTGAATGGAGAGAAATCCGTTCAGGATGCATCAGGATGTCTTCAGTTCCGGAACGGAACGTTTTTTGGCCGGAGAAAATACCGCAGCATGCTGCGCTTTTTGCTCCGGCCAAAAATCCGGAACACTTGCCGCAAGGCCGGATCCGGAATTAATGCCCATTGAAAGGCATCAATCCGGATCCGGCCTTAAGCTAAACGTCGTTTCGGCGCATTGCCGCATCCGACATTTAGCTTTTTCAGAGTGGTTACCATGGCTGCCGGGACGCTAAAGTCCTGGCAGCCATGGTAAAGTGTAGTGGGGAGCGGGGAGCAGTATACTTACCGTCCGTGCGGCTCCCCGGGCGCTCCAGAGTGACGTCAGGGCGCCCCAAGCGCATGGATCACGTGATCACATGGATCACGTCATCCATGCGCATGGGGCGCTCTGACGTCACTCTGGAGCGCCCCGGGAGCCGCACGGACTGTAAGTATACTGCTCCCCCGCTCCCCGCTCCTACTATGGCAACCAGGACTTTAATAGCGTCCTGGGTGCCATAGTAACACTGAACGCATTTGGAAGACGGTTCCGTCTTCAAATGCTTTCAGTACACTTGCGTTTTTCCGGATCCGGAGTGTAATTCCGGCAAGTGGAGTACATGCCGGATCCGGACAACGCAAGTGTGAAAGAGGCCTAAAAAACAGCTATTACCTGGCTGCAGAGAGCCTTTCTGGTGGTGTAGAATAGTGTTTTTATCGCGAATATAGGTACTTTGAAAATTCGCGAATATTTCGAATATAGTTATATATATTCGTAATTTCGAATATTCAAATTTTTTTTCGATTTTTTTTTTTTTTTATCAGTACACATGATCCCTCACTGCTTCTAGCTTGTGGGCCAATAAGAAGGCTGCAATATACTTAACTTTAAGAGTAGTAGTGTTTGCGAATTTTGCTCTATATTATTTTTTTTTGAATATTCGCTATATTGCTATATATTCTTGTTTTAGAATATTACGAATATTCGAAAAAACTAAGTTATAGCACTATAGAGAATATTCTAAAAAAAATCTAATATAGAGACATTTAGCTAATATAGTGCTATAATCTTCTTTGTCTAATAGTTGTAAGTTGAAAAATTGTCAATAAAAAATTCAAATCCGAAAATTCGAATTCCGAAAATTTGCATATTACACAATCATTACCTTTCCGATTTTTCGAGTAAAAAAAAAAATCGTGAATTTTCGAATTAGCGAATTTTCGACTAATATTCTACAAAATATTCGCGAATTCGAATATGACCCCTGCCGCTCATCACTAGTGTAGAACCTTGCAGTAACATGCATAGGGAGTCTGCTGTGGTAGTGAAATAATACTGTGAGTCAGTATGACATGCAGATGACAGGCGTCACTCTTCGAATCATTGCAAACTTCACTTATTTGGGCAGTCACGGGCCAAAACTGACCAAAAAACTCAAGTATGAACTCAGCCTTACAGGTCAATTTTAGCATCAAGAAAAAGTGCACTCCTTTTTCACCGTCGTCAGCTGACTCCACATAGATGTCTACAGAACCTGTTCTATTAAATGCTTATACAAGTAGAGCCCCCGACAGAGTGAAGAGGGTGTCAGCAGTAAGTTTGTATTGACGTCACTGATTATTTTGCCCTTCCTATGATCCGTCAGAACAATAACCCTCAAAAACGAATCTTGTCTGTTGAGCATCCGCCTTCACTCGGTCAGCATTTGGTCAATAATCCATCAGTATTGCTAATGCCAAAAAATACAGGAGTGGATCCAAAACAGAGATGACTGAGTCATTCAAGAACCTCTGGGTTGCTGGTCAAGACACGACCACTAGATGACACTGGGAGCTCAGGCCTCTCGCTGCGTCTCCTGCTGCCACGCCACCTTAGTCTGCTGCGACCTGTGCCTGCACCAGAAACATTTAGATCTCTGCCACTCACCTATGCAGGGCCTGGCACTGCTCTGTCTGACATACTATTAGATCTTATAAATAAATAAAAAGAAAATTAAAACACCCCACAAAAGCCTTTACAACAGATAACTTTTATCTTTTTTTTTTTGCACTAATACACGTCACTAAAGGCTTTACAAGAAATAGCTGCACTGCTGAGTGGCAACTATATTGTTTCTTTTTGCACTAAAACACCCAAAAAGGGAAAGGAAATTAAAACACCCCAAAAAAGTCATTAATTTTCTCACTTCACCAAACAACGGCTAATAAACCCTCCCCCCCCCCCCCCCCCCCCCACTAATACACAGAAAAAAGGGGTTTAGAACATATAACTGCACCGCTGAACGGCAAATATATTTTTATTTTTTCCACTTATACTGTAACGAGGGGCAGGCGGTACGTGCTTTCTTCGCAGCACTGCCAGCAACCTGCACAAGGAGAGAGGCAAGGATGTAGCCTGCGTCCTCGTCTCCATGGCAGCAGGCGATGATCGGTGCTCGGCTGAGTTGGGCCGCTGTGAGTCACGTGATGCTGGCCACGTCATGTGACTCACCAGCCAGGCCTATTTAAACAGGCAGCCTGCTGGCCACAGATTGCCTGTGATTAAGGTCTTTATACGCTCCTGTATTCCTGGCATTGTGTTCCTGAATCCTGACCTCGGCTCTGCTCGTTTGACCTCGCTTCTGCTCATCCCCTGTTGTCGTGATCTCCTGGTACTGACTTCTGGCTTGTGTTTGGACTCGCTCTTGTTGCTCCCTTGTACTGATTTGACTTCGGCTAGTTTGACTTGCTTTGTGTTCTGTTTGTCCTGTCTTTTGTTTTCCCCTGCACTTACTTAAGTTAGGGACTGCCGTCCAGTTGCGCCCCGTTACCTAGGACAGATCGTGCAAGTAGGTAGGGGCAGAGGCGTGGGTGGCAGTCAGGGGTGCACGCTTCCCTACCCCCATCCGTGACATATACACTCCACAAAAGAGCTTTAGTTCATATAACTGCACCTCTGAACAGCAAATATATTTTACTTTTGCCACTAATACACAAAAAAAAGGGCTTTAGAACATATAACTGCACTGCTGAACGGCAAATAGGCTCTTATTTTTTTCCACTTATACATGCCACAAAAGGCTTTAGAACATATTACTGCACCACTGAACGGCAAATGTATTTTACTTTTGCCACTAATCCACTACGAAAAAGGGCTGTAATTTTCACACTTCACCACACAATAGCCAATAAGCCCTTTTTTACCGCTGAATGGCAAATATATTTTACTTGTGCCACTAATACACGACAAAAAGGGCTTTAGAACATACAAACCGGATTCCAAAAAAGTTGGGACACTATACAAATCGTGAATAAAAACTGAATGCAATGATGTGGAGGTGCCAACTTCTAATATTTTATTCAGAATAGAACATAAATCACGGAACAAAAGTTTAAACTGAGAAAATGTACCATTTTAAGGGAAAAATATGTTGAATCATAATTTCATGGTGTCAACAAATCCCCAAAAAGTTGGGACAAGGCCATTTTCACCACTGTGTGGCATCTACCCTTCTTCTTGCAACACTCAACAGACGTCTGGGGACCGAGGAGACCAGTTTCTCAAGTTTAGAAATAGGAATGCTCTCCCATTCTTGTCTAATACAGGCCTCTAACTGTTCAATCGTCTTGGGCCTTCTTTGTTGCACCTTCCTCTTTATGATGCGCCAAATGTTCTCTATAGGTGAAAGATCTGGACTGCAGACTGGCCATTTCAGTACCCGGATCCTTCTCCTACGCAGCCATGATGTTGTGATTGATGCAGAATGTGGTCTGGCATTATCTTGTTGAAAAATGCAGGGTCTTCCCTGAAAGAGATGACGTCTGGATGGGAACATATGTTGTTCTAGAACCTGAATATATTTTTCTGCATTGATGGTGTCTTTCCAGACATGCAAGCTGCCCATGCCACACTCACTCATGCAACCCCATACCATCAGAGATGCAGGCTTCTGAACTGAGCGTTGATAACAACTTGGGTTGTCCTTGTCCTCTTTGGTCCGGATGACATGGCGTCCCAGATTCCCAAAAAGAACTTCGAATCGTGACTCGTCTGACCACAGAACAGTCTTCCATTTTGCCACACTCCATTTTAAATGATCCCTGGCCCAGTGAAAACGCCTGAGCTTGTGGATCTTGCTTAGAAATGGCTTCTTCTTTGCACTGTAGAGTTTCAGCTGGCAACGGCGGATGGCACGGTGGATTGTGTTCACTGACAATGGTTTCTGGAAGTATTCCTGAGCTCATTCTGTGATTTCCTTTACAGTAGCATTCCTGTTTGTGGTGCAGTGTCGTTTAAGGGCCCGGAGATCACGGGCATCCAGTATGGTTTTACGGCTTTGACCCTTACGCACAGAGATTGTTCCAGATTCTCTGAATCTTCGGATGATGTTATGCACAGTTGATGATGATAGATGCAAAGTCTTTGCAATTTTTCGCTGGGTAACACCTTTCTGATATTGCTCCACTATCTTTCTGCGCAACATTGTGGGAATTGGTGATCCTCTACCCATCTTGGCTTCTGAGAGACACTGCCACTCTGAGAAGCTCTTTTTATACCCAATCATGTTGCCAATTGACCTAATTAGTGTTAATTGGTCTTCCAGCTCTTCGTTATGCTCAAATTTACTTTTTCCAGCCTCTTATTGCTACTTGTCCCAACTTTTTTGGGATTTGTTGACACCGTGAAAATTGGAATCAACGTATTTTTCCTTTAAAATTATACATTTACTCGGATTAAACGTTCGATCTGTCATCTACGTTCTATTACAAATAAAATATTGACATTTGCCATTTCCACATCATTGCATTCAGTTTTTATTCACAATTTGTTTAGTGTCCCAACTTTTTTGGAATCCGGTTTGTATAACTGCAATGCTGAACGGCAAATATATTTTTCTTTTGCCACTAATACACGACAAAAAGGGCTGTAATTTTCACACTTCACCACACAATAGCCAATAAGCCCTTTTTTCCCACTAATACAAGCCAAAAAATGCTTTAGAACACATAACTGCACTGCATAAGGGCAAATAAGACAGAAATATTTCCTTGTAATAAACCCTGTTAATGGCTGTATCAAACAGCACTTGCACCCCAATAACAAGAAAGGTTTGCTGGAATTACAGAGATGTATAATGGCAATTTGGGTCCCCAGTCAGTCCAGCAAGGTGTAATAGGATTGTTCCTATTACCCAGGCTGTAACCTCCCCTACTGAACCCTGTTGAACATAAATGCTGTGGAATTATTCCTCCCTATGCTTTCCCTACACCTTGAATAATCTTTTCCTGCACTTGTAAATATTTTTTTTTAGCACAATGAAGTTTTTTTTATAGCACTGTCCGTAGCGCCTGCTGACATCTCTCCCTGCGCTAAGTACACTGGAAAATGGCAGAATCCAAGATGGCTGAGGCTATTTATAGGGCTGTGACATCACAGGGCTGGCTGGCTGCTGATTGGCTGCATGCATGGCTTTATGGGTGATCCCACCTTCCCAGAGTTCCTTGCTCCATGTCCTCACACGTGCAGCAGCCATTTTAGGAAAAAATGCAATTCGTTACCACGAATCGCGAAGAAATTCTGATTCGGTGCGAATTGAATAAAACCTGAAATTCGGATCAAATTCCACTTCGTCAACTTCGATTCACTCATCTCTAGTCACCAGATCATAGCTATGTGGGGAACAATTGCAATGTCTTCTCTTCTGCAAACTACAACTCCCAAAAGGACACAATGGTCTCTGTGGCAAGAAGTTCTTCACAAGTCAAAAGGAAGGACATGCTGTCAAGTGAAAGGACGGTGTTTGACATATGTCTACTTTATCGGGGACCCTCAATGTCCTTTCGATCCCTTTACAAAGATCATTAAGACCACCAGTTATGCATCTCACTAAAAAAGCACATAATTGCTCCTCATATCAAATTCTTCTTATCCATGTAGGGTGCCCAGACTTCCGGTTTTAGGCCGACAGTCCGGTTTTCCGGCTCCCTGTCCTCTGTCCAGTGCAGGGCCTTGACGGACACAGGGATATCCACCCTAGCACTGCGCTGTCTGAGCGTGATCTGCAGCAACTGACTGAGGCTTCTCTAACCCCCAGTCACTAGAGCCAGCAGACATGGCTCCCTCTGGCTGACTGAGGAGGAGAGAAGCACCCAGGCTGCCCCCAGCTCACCTTCCCCATAGAAACTTCTTCCCTCTACTCCCCCCGTTTTTTTCCTGGCCGTGATGGGGGGGGCGTGCTTCACAGAGGCGGAGGCATAGCTTCACGGAGGTGGGCATGGTTTATCAGTTTGGGGGCGTGGCCGGTGAGGTCCGGCTTTCTGGGGTGAAGCCAGTGGCCACTCTACATCCATGTCTGGTCTAAAGAAACCATTATAGGATTATAAGGCACTGGCGTACCGCCCATAGAGGCAGACTACGCAGTTGCTATGGGGCCCGTGAGTTGAAGGGGCCCAGTCAGGCTAAATGACCCTGCCCACTTTCTGACCTGAGTACACTGCTCCCTTTCTCCTTGCCCCTGCAGCTGCCTGCCAAATCGTTTAGTCTGATATACCCTGCTGCTTCTCCTGCATGATGTATATATCATTACAGTTTTAGCCGCAGTAGAGCCCTGTAAAAGAGAGGGGCCCCAGTAGGGTTAGCAGCGCTTTACTGTGACCTGCAGAGCCTGGCCAGAAAGGTATCTCCAGCATCCCACAATTGCACAGACACAGCAGACAGTCCTCACATGTGCTGCAGGGTGGAAGGGAGGGGGGCACAGTGAGTTTACACTCGGTTATTAGTGTGTATGTATATATACTAATGCAGGGATGCTCAACCTGTGGCCCTCCAGCTGTTGTAAAACTACAACTCCCACCATGCCCTGCTGTAGGCTGATAGCTGTAGGCTGTTTAGGCATGCTGGGAGTTGTAGCTTTGCAACAGCTGGAGGGCCGCAGGTTGAGCATGCCTGTACTAATGTATATCTATATATATACACACACACACACACACACACAGGACACTATTCACTGCTTACCACACAGCAGCCCCCCATAGACATATATGCTTAAGTCCCTACCCTTCATTGCCTAATTACTAATAGCCTATTTCTAAGAAGGCAATGGGAGGTAGGAGGTACTGAACATCCCTCAGAATTTGAAGCATATGTCTATGTAATATTTTGTGTGTATATATATATACAGGGTGGGCCATTTATATGGATACACCTTAATAAAATGGGAATGGTTGGTGATATTAACTTCCTGTTTGTGGCACATTAGTATATGTGTGAAATTCCCAATAAGTTTGATGTGTCACATGACCCTCTTCCTATTGAAAAAACAAAAGTTGGATTCAAAATGGCCGACTTCAAAATGGCCGCCATGGTCACCACCCATCTTGAAAAGTTTCCCCCCTCACATATACTAATGTGCCACAAACATGAAGTTAATATCACCAACCATTCCCATTTTATTAAGGTTTATCCATATAAATGGCCCACCCTGTATATACACACACACACACACACATACATTGCGTATTATAAGACCTCTTCTTCTTGCTCTGCTACGTAGATATGTAGCACAGTGATGGCACAGGCTCAAAAGTTGTAGGCTATACATTGCTGAACCTAGCAGGACTGGCGTTAGCGCCAGTTCTGCCATCTTAACCCTTTAGATGCTTCATGTGAACATAAACACAACGCACATAAAATGTTAGGATCCCGAAAATCCCATTTGAAGGGATCTTCATGGGATTATGATTATCCCAATGGCTGGTATTGAGTTTTTTGGCGGGAGATTTTCCCGCCTAGATGGTTTCCCGCCAAGAAATCTAGTGGCCAAGGTGGCTAAATTTAGCTTTGTTGCTAGGTGGAGGGAAGATTGAGGGTGATTGGCTAGGTAAGGATCCTATGGGTGAATGGTTGCTGGGGCTTGGAAGTTTTGGGTCCCCCAGCAACAGGTAAGGCATTGGAGGAGCGGTTTGGGGTGGTGGGGTAGAATGTGTATATAAGATGAGGTGGCCGGTATTTGGCTGGCTGCCAAGCTGTGTTGAGGATCCAGCTGCCCCGCCCTTCCTCCCCTTTATGGTTGCTTGTCACGGTCACTTTATTAGAAGGAGGGGTAAGGTCGCTCGCCAATAAGTGGCAAGCGGACGAGTTGATTCAGGTAATTAGGTCGAGTTTATGGCTGGCCTAATCAGTGGTTATTATGATTATTATTTATTATTATTGGAATTTTATGGTTATTTAATATTGAGCTGTTCTTTAATAAAGTTGGCCGTGGCCTATTTTTATCCATTATATAATGTGTCCATGTGTCTCTTTTAATTTTATGGTTAATAGGTTTCTAATGGGGTGGGGTCAGTATAATCTATAATCCCATGTACCCATATTGTTCTTATAAGGGCTCATGCACACGGCCATAGCTGTTTTAGTGGTCCGCAAAACACGGACACTGTCTCTCTGCATTCCGCATCTGACCCGCAAAAAATGTGGATTGAATGTGGACAAAAATACATTCGTGTGCATGAGCCCGTAGGTTAGTGCAATAATTGTACTTTTTTTAGGGGGGGCCCAATTCTGAGTTTTGCTATGGGGCCCTGTGATTTCTGTGTACGACTCTGCCAGATTGACATCATATTTGATCTCTCTATATTACCGAGCCACCTTGGCCAGCAGAGGGAGCACATTTGCATTTCCAGCTGGAGTTGCAGGTTAAACCAGAGCAGAAGTTAAGGAGCACAAGTGGCCATGGAACTGTACTGCTTTCCTGACACCCTAAGGCCCCTTTCACACGGGCGAGTTTTTTGAGCAGGTGCAATGCGTGAGGTGAACGCATTGCACCCGCACTGAATCCGGACCCATTCACTTCAATGGGGCTGTGCAGATGAGCGGTGATTTTCACGCATCACTTGTGCGTTGCATGAAAATCTCAGTATGTTCTATATTCTGCATTTTTCACGCAACGCAGGCCCCATATAAATTAATGGGGCTGCATGAAAATCGCAAGCATCCGCAAGCAAGTGCGCATGCGGTGTGATTTTCTTTGCTAGGAGATGATAGGGATGAGCAACCCCGGACCCCATTAAAGTAAATTCACTGTATTATTTTCCCTTATAACATGGTTATAAGGGAAAATAATAGCATTCTTAATACAGAATGCTTACTGAAATGTCGATTGAGGGGTTAAAATAATAAATAAATTAACTCACCTTATGTTATAAGAGAAAATACTAAAATCTACAGAACACCTAAGGGCTCTTTCACACTTGCGTTATTGTCTTCCGGCATAGAGTTCCGTCGTCGGGACTCTATGCCGGAAGAATACTGATCAGGATTATCCTAATGCATTCTGAATGGAGAGTAATCCGTTCAGGATGCATCAGGATGTCTTCAGTTCCGGTACGGAACGTTTTTTGGCCGGAGAAAATACCGCAGCATGCTGCGCTTTTTGCTCCGGCCAAAAATCCTGAAGACTTGCCGCAAGGCCGGATCCGGGATCAATGCCCATTGAAAGGCATTGATCCGGATCCGGCCTTAAGCTAAACGTCGTTTCGGCGCATTGCCGGACCCGACGTTTAGCTTTTTCTGAATAGTTACCATGGCTGCCGGGACGCTAAAGTCCTGACAGCCATGGTAAGTGTAGCGGGGAGCAGGGGAGCAGCATACTTACCGTCCGTGCGGCTCCCCGGGCGCTCCAGAGTGACGTCAGGGCGCCCCAAGCGCATGGATCACGTGATCACATGGATCACGTCATCCATGCGCATGGGGCGCTCTGACGTCATTCTGGAGCGCCCGGGGAGCCGCACGGACTGTAAGTATACCGCTCCCCCGCTCCCCGCTACTACTATGGCAACCAGGACTTTAATAGCGTCCTGGGTGCCATAGTAACACTGAAAGCATTTGGAAGACGGTTCCGTCTTCAAATGCTTTCAGTACACTTGCGTTGTTACGGATCCGGCAGGCACCTCCGGCAACGGAAGTGCATGCCGGATCCCAACAACGCAAGTGTGAAAGAGGCCTAAGGCTACTTTCACACTACCGTTCAGAGCGGATCCGTCTGGGGTCTGCCCAGACGGATCCGCTCCTATAATGCAGACTTTGGATCCGTTCAGAACGGATCCGTCTGCATTATATTGTAGAAAAAATTCTAAGTGTGAAAGTAGCTTCAGACGGATCCGTCCAGACTTTACATTGAAAGTCAATGGGGGACGGATCCGTTTGAAAATTGAGCCATATAGTGTCAAATTCAAACGGATCCGTCCCCATTAACTTACATTGTAAGTCTGGACGGATCCGTTTGCCTCCGCACGGCCAGGCGGACACCCGAACGCTGCAAGCAGCGTTCAGGTGTCCGCTTGCTGAGTGGAGCGGAGGCTGAACGCTGCCAGACTGATGCATTCTGAGCGGATCCGCATCCACTCAGAATGCATTAGGGCTGGACGGATGCATTCGGGGCCGCTTGTGAGCCCCTTCAAACGGAGCTCACAAGCGGAGCCCCGAACGCTAGTGTGAAAGTAGCCTTACCCAAACCCGAACTTCAGTGAAGAAGTCCGGGTTCGGGTCTGGGTACCACATTCAGTTTTTTGTCACACGCGTGCAAAACGCATTGCACCCGCGCAATAAAAACTGAACAACGAAAAAGACACAAATGCAATGGCACTCTGCAACTAGTATTCTGCCCTGCCTCTATGCTGGATGAGGCATTGGTGTACATTTTGGGCAAAGCGTAATAAGCCACTCACCACGTCAAGGTCGCCTCTATGGAGTGGTCCCTAACACTAGTTCCTACCTGTTTATGGGCCATGACAGCCACACAAAGTCCAGGGAGCGCAGGTACAGCATGAATGCCAGGCACACTCTGCTTTTAACCCCGTCCGGTGCCGTTACAGCTTTCATCGGATCCAGGGATGCAAGTACCAACATGCACGCTGAGCCCACCATATACTTCTCCTGGAGCCAAATGGCTACTGGTAAGTGCTAATATGCAGACTCAGCTGTAATGGCACCGGACACCAATGCCTCATCCAGCATGGAGGCAGGGCAGAATGCTTGTTGCAGAGTGCCATTGCATTTGTGTCTTTTTCTTTGTATATGTATTTCGCCATAGCAATGTGCACCTACATATAGGGTTGTGCTGAATCCCCCACATTTTTTCTTTGTAGTATATATTGGAGGCGTGGCGATCTCCATGCAGTCATGCACACCTGACCAGTCAATCTGTCCTGGAGGCTGGTTTTAAAGTCAGTATAAAACTGAGTCTGCTTATATAGCACCTACCAGTAGCCATTTGGCTCCAGGAGAAGTATATGGTGGGCCCAGCATGCATGTTGGTACTTGTACCCCTGGATCCGATGAAAGCTGTAATGGCACCGGACAGGGTTAAAAGCAGAGTGTGCCTGGCGTTCATGCTGTACCTGCCCTCCCTGGACTTTGTGTGGCTGTCATGGCCCATAAACAGGTAGGAACTAGTGTTAGGGACCTATCCAGAGAGGCGACCTTGACGTGGTGAGTGGCTTATTACGCTTTGGCCAAAATGTACACCAATGCCTCATCCAGCATAGAGGCAGGGCAGAGCGCTGGTTGCAGAGTGCTATTGCATTTGTGTCTTTTTCTTTGTATATGTATTTCGCCATAGCAATGTGCACCTACATATAGGGTTGTGCTGATTGAATCCCCCACAAAAACTGAACAACGCAACACAATTGCAGTCAAAACTGACTGAAACTGCATGCACACTCGTGCGGGTTTCCCGCAATGCAAACGCAACGCATCCGGAGCAAATCCGGGACGCCCTTGTGAAAGAGGCCTAAGGCCTCCTTCACACAAACGATACGGATTGGCTCTGGATGCGTTTATGGAGCGTTCAGTGAAACTCGGATCATTTTACAAGTAAATTCAGTCAGTTTTGTCTGCGATTGCGTTCAGTTGTTCAGTTTTCTCCATGCGGGTGCAATGCGTTCTGATGCGTTTTTCACGAGCGTGATAAAAAACTGAAGGTTTACAAACAACATCTCTTAGCAACTATCAGTGAAAAACGCATTGCATCCACACATGCTTCCAGATGCAGTGTGTTTTTCACTGAAGCCCCATTCACTTCTGCGTGAAAAATGCAGAATATGAAAATGCTGCTTTTTTCATGCAACGCATGAAAAAAATGCTCATGTACACAGACACATTGAAGTGAATGGGTCACGCATTGCACCCGCACGGAAAACTCACTCGTGTGAAAGGGGCCTATTACACGCTGCAGATTTTCTGCGACTGAAAATCAGTTCCATTCATTAGAGTGGGGCGGCAAGCACATGGATTTCTGGAAGCCCCATTTAGGTGAATGAAACTGATTTTCAGTAGAGGAAAATTCTGCAACAAAATCCTCAGCGTGCGAAGGTTCCCTAATTCTGCTATACCTCTGCTATCTGTAGGCAAAGGAGTAAAGACTTTTCCACACTTTTATTTTGCTCTACTCATATTTTACTTGGTTACTATTTACAGTTTGCCAATTACAGAGTTCCCACAAAACAGGCCATGGAGACCAATATTATCTCACCTCACATCACAGTAACAGTAATTTGTCTTCAGTTCTTTGTCCTCAATTTGTTTTGACATGATACTAAAAATGGAATCGCATGTTTTATACCAAAATCTATAAAGCAGAGCAATAAAAGAAGAAAGAAATCATAAACCTTTGGAATGTTCACCCAGAGAAGTAAAAACGACATATGAAGTATACAGTTCAAAATACTAACAGATACATACAAGGCCGTCCACAACCTGTCCCCTCCCTACATCTCTGAGCTACTTTCCCAATACATCCCCACACGCAATCTCCGATCCTCACAAGACCTCCTTCTCTCCTCTCCTCTTATCGCCTCCAAGATTTCTCCCGTCCCGTGCATCCCCCACACTCTGAAACTCGCTACCCCAACATATCAGACTCTCACCTACAATGGAATCCTTCAAAAGAAACCTGAAAACCCACCTCTTCAGACAAGCCTACAACCAGTGACCCTGCTGCCTCTATACCGCCATGACCAACTTCACCCGCACCTACTGTGTCCTTCTTCCATACCATGTAGATTGTAAGCCTCACAGGCATAGCCCTCTCTCCTTCTGTACCAGTCTGTAGTTCGTCTTGTTTATGCTTAGTGCAATTGTCTGTATTATGTATGTGCACCGCTTATCATATGTACAGCGCTATGGAATGAATGTCACTTTAATAATAAATAATAATAATAATAATAATAATAATAATATACTAATAAATACAGGGACAAAATGAAACCCCCAGGACAAATTATTAATAATGATTTCTTTATCTTTAAAGGGGTTGTCCTACACCCTGGGATAATGTCTATGATTGACAACAAATGCAACCACGGCATCTGGGACCTCCCAGGCCTACAACGGTCCTCCCTAGCAGGGATGGGGGAAACCGGATACTGTGTGCAGCAGCCTCCGAAATGATCCAAGGGTGCAGATATGTTGCTAATGTACTGGAGACAATGAGAGAACCAATATAATGATTGCTAGTGTTGATCGAGCACCATAGTGCTCGGGGGCTCGGGCCGAACACCCGAGTATAAAGGAAGTCAATGGGAGAACCCAAGCATTAAACCAGGCACCCCCTGCTCTGAAGAGGGGAGGGTGCCTAGTTCATAGGAAAAGGTCAGAAATTGATGGAAACACCACCGAAATGGTCCGGGAACAGCATGGGGAGGATGTCTGGATGCATCTTGGACTCCCAGGTCGCTGCTGGGAAAGATGTTGTCCGAGTATTACTCCACTTTTACAAACTTACAATAATACGCACAAAGCCGAAGAAAAAATAGATTTTAGAGGAAAAATTGTTACAAAACATTATTTCCTGTATATTTACTTGCATGTAGTGCAAGTGCTGCCAAAAATTACAAGGAAGAGGCACTCCGATACAACCTGTATATCACATAAAGGAGGGCCTCATTCACATTGTGGTACAATTGTTCATGTAGTGGGACTCCTACACTCATAAAGCCTATGCACTAAGTAAAAGGGCTGCCAAAAAATTACAAGGAACCTGCACTACAATACACCCTTTATTACACAAAAAGGACGGCATCATACACAGCCTTGAAAAATTATGATTGATGGCCTGCTGGTGACCCTCAAAAACATTTGGAGCAAGGGCCTGTTGATCTGACCATCAAAAACATTATGGGAGAGGGTCTGTTGCCGCTTTGGTGACTCTAGATAACCTGGGGCCGATAGCACGTCCCCGTGACAGCGACGATCCATTCAGATGTCTGGCCTATCAACATTCGATGTTATTGTCAACGCAAACCATGGTGACTACGGGTAACGGGGGAATCAGGGTTCGATTATTGAGAGGGAGCCTGAGAAACAGTTACGGCTACGACATCCAAGCAAGGCAGCATGTGCTCAAATTACCTATTAGGTATAATTAGGTGAGGGCCTGCAGGTGATCTGACCCTGTAAAAGATTTTAGGTGCGGGCCTGCTGGTGAGCTGACCCTGTAAAAGATTTTAGGTGTGGGCCTGCTGATGAGCTGACCCTCTAAAAGGTTGTAGGTGAGGGCCTGCTGGTGAACTGACCCTCTAAAACATTATATGCGAGGGGCTTCAGGTGAGCTGACCCTGTAAAAGATTTAAGGTGCAGACCTGCTGGTGAACTGACCCTCTAAAACATTATCTGCGAGGGCCTGCTGGTGAGCTGACCCTGTAACAGATTTTAGGTGCGGGCCTGCTGGTGAGCTGACCCTGTAAAAGATTTTAGGTGCCGGCCTGCTGGTGAGCTGACCTTGTAAAAGATTTTAGGTGTGGGCCTGCTGGTGAGCTGACCTTCTAAATGGTTGTAGGTGAGGGTCTGCAGATGAGCTGACCCTTTAAAACACTATATGTGAGGGCCTTTAGGTGAGCTGACCCTGTAAAACATTATATGCGAGGGCCTGCTGGTGAGCTGACCCTCTAAAAAATTATATGTGGGGGCCTGCTGTTGAGCTGACCCTTTAAAAAATTATATGCGAGGGCCTGCTGGTTAGCTGACCCTCTAAAAAATTATTTGCGAGGGCCTGCTGGTGAGCTGACCCTCTAAAAAATTTATATGCGAGGGCCTGCTGGTGAGCTCACTGTAAAACATTATATGCGAGGGCCTGCTGGTGAGCTGACCGTCTAAAAAATTATATGTGAGGGTCTGCTGGTGAGCTGACCCTGTAAAACATTATATGCGAGGGCCTGCTGGTGAGCTGACCCTCTAAAAAATTATATGCGAGGGCCTGCTGGTGAGCTGACCGTTTAAAAAATTATATGCAAGGGCCTGCAGCTGAGCTGACCCTTTAAAACATTATATGCAAGGGCCTGCAGCTGAGCTGACCC